>NC_080677.1:10900000-11045083 GCF_030445035.2 Dasypus novemcinctus
GGATGGATTTATCCTTCTAAAATCTCTCCATGCTTCTACCCTAGTTTGACCCTCCCAACAACCTTGAGGGGTGGGCATGGCAGGCAGATCCTGAAATAACACAAAAAGTCATTGGCTGGACCTGGGCTTGCTTGGGTTCCAGTTAGAATCCTTTCCTAAAAGTCTTGTGCCTCCCCTTCCCTCAGTGTGAGCCCCTGCAGTCAAGTCAAATTCAGCCCCTGTTCCTCCTGTAGTGGGGGCTGGCCCAGATGACTGCCACAGCAAGCTCTGCAGCTCATGGGCCCTGGGTCCTCTGTGCTGGGCCTGGGGATAAGTTTGGCTGCAGACACCACATGCTCCACGGGTGGGGGTCCCAGGGCAGGGCAGGGAGAGGCCAGCCCTGTGCAGATGGGCCTGTGTTTAGTGAGCTCAGGCCCAGTTGCTGTCTCGCAGGGGCTACACTGGATGGGACCCTTGCCCCCTACTCTTCCCTGACACCTCAGGCCATCGGGCTGACACCCCACACGGCTGTGGTTGACAGTGCCTGGAGTTGGTGGAGCACTTTGACATTGGCGAGCTGCGAAAGGTGCTTTTGGCGCTGGCGGCGCTGAACCGGCGGTCTGTGCCCCTGCTGCGGGCCTTCTCCTACCACCTGGTCCAGAAGCCCTTCCCCTTGGCAAAAGGCACCCTCTTGGACCTGGCCTATGCGTACGGTGAGCCCCCTGGCAGGGTGCTGTGGGGCCAGGCGAGCTCTGGCCACGTGGGCCAGCATACCAAGCCTGCAGCTGTGTCAAATTCGGTGCCTATCCACCTGTGGCAGGCACCGGCCCAAAAGGCTGCCACAGAAACACTGTAACACATGGGCCCTGTTCCTCTCCTGAGCCACAGGGATAAATTTTGTTACAGACACCAAGTTTCTGGACCTCGAGCCGTGGGTCGGGTGGCTGGATGAGGGCGGGCCTGCCACCCCTGCCAGTTAACGCCATGGTCTACTCTGTCCTAAAGGCAAACTCAACTTCCACCAGACCCAGGTGTTCCAGCGCCTGGCGGCTGACTTGCTGTCCCACCTGCCCAGCCTTACGCTCAGCGAGGTCGCCCAGTGCGCCAAGTCCTTTGCCTACCTCAAGTGGCTGAACCTGCCCTTGTTTGAGGCCTTTGCCCAGGTGAGTGGGACCCCTCAGCCTGGGGGGCCCTGGGAGCTGTAACAGCCTCCCCTGTGCCCAGTGTGGCCCTCGGCCCTTATCATTAGGGAAGTAAGATCAGCCTGAAAGTGCTCAGGCCTGGCAAACACATAGTCCTCTTCTGTCAGTTAAGAAAGAGATGTAGCTCTGTAGTGGGAAGAAATGTTTTGATAGGTGTTCCCTCCATTACTCACTGAGCACCGTGCGTGTTTCCATCCTGGGCAGCCCTGGCAGGGAGCAGTAGCTGCCCCTGGGGGAGCCTGAAGCACCTAGCATGGCAGCACAGAAACCCTGAGACTGTTGCTCAGAGCTGACCCTAAACCTCACTGCCCTGTGACAGCTGTGGAGAAGATGAGCCCTGTGTGTGCATTTACATGCTCCTGGCCCAGTGGAGAGTTACTGGTTAAAGAGGGTTTCAGAGACAGGCATTTTCTGGACTCCCTAAGGGCAGCGACGCCTGGTGCTTTGCGTGCAGTGCTTGTTGGGGTAGGGGTCTGCCTGGAGGGAGGGTCTGGGCTCTGCACAGCTTCTGCTCCCCTTTCTGGGAGGCCACTGGCCCCTATCGCTGAGCCTGGCCCTCCCACGGCCTACCCAACCTGGAGCCAGGTGGGGGCTCTTGCTGTCCCCAGGGGTCGGGAGGACATTGTGTTGGGCAGAGCATATGTGCAGCAGAGCACGTGTGCAGCCGTGCCCCTCACTCCGGCGCCTCCCCCGCCTCTGGCCACAGCACATCCTGGACAGAGCCGAGGGCGTCCCCCTGTCTCACCTGTGCAACGTTGTCCTGGCCTTTGCCCGCCTGAACTTCCATCCACAGCAGGAGGAGTTCTTCAGCCTGGTACCGTCTCTCCTCTTCCTTGCTTTTCCAGCCAGTTAGGAGCAGCTGGAGGGGTGGAGGGAAGGCCAGTCCAGACAGCCATAGAAACCCAGGCTGATGGCAGCGGGGGCCGTGCGGGGTGGGGGGTGCCGCAGGGGTTGGCACAGCAGTCAGGCCTGGAGGGCTTCTGTCGTGACCTGGTGCTCACACACCCTGGTGGCTGCTGCCAGACCTGCTGGGAAGACCTCGCAGTGGAGTGTGGGCCAGTTCGCTGGCTGAGAGCTCCTAACAAAGGTCTCGGGCTCCCTTGGGGTGGCAGGCCCTGGCAGGATGCATCTGACCCCACGCCTGCCTTTCTGCCCTGGCCAGCACTTGTCACCGGCCCCTCCCTCGTCCCAGGTGCCCGTTTAGGGGAAAGTATTGGAGACGTGGCTTGGTGGGACAGACCTCTGTAGGAGAGCCCTAGCTAAAGGCCAGCGTTGGCACCGCGTTGATGCTGTCTGGACCGGGAAGGGAGTGGCTCCTGGCACTCTCACCCAAGGTGATCCTGGCCAGGGCCCTGGCTCCCTCCTAGCCAGCTTCCAGCCTCTGGCCTCACTGTAAATGGGGTGGTGAGACAGCCTGGGCTTTCTCCACCCACCCCATCCCTGTCTGTAGGTGCACAGGAAGCTGGCAGCGGGGCTGGCAGGCCTACCCCCAGCTCTCCAGGTGGACGTCGTGTGGTCTCTGTGTGTGCTGCAGCAGGTGCAGGGCGCACAGCTGCAAGCCGTCCTCTGCCCCAAGTTTCACACCCAGCTTCTAGGTGAGTGGTAGCAGGGGCCGTGTTTGAGAGCTTGAGGCCATCCCCCTTTCTCCCTCCTCTTGTGACAGGGGTCTCGTGCCTGTGCCTCCTCCCCTCTCCCCAGAACTGCTGTGGCCAGGCCATCTGCCTGGTTCTCTCTGCCCAGACCCCAGCAAGCAGTGGAGGTGCCGGGGGTTGAAGGCCCAGGCTTGCCCTCGGCAGCGCCTCCTCTGTGGGGCCCAGCGGAGGTTCCAGGGTGGGGGTCTTCCGTCACCCCAGCGGCAAGGTGGCCCACTCAGGTCTGCCTCAGGGCCCTCCCAACAGCTCGCCCTTCCTCCTCCTCACACCCTCAGGCGGTGAGTCACGGAGGGAGCAGGGCACCTTCCAGAAGCTGCTCCACATCAACGCCACCGCCTGCCTGGAACACCCCGACTATGCAGGCCCCTTCCTGCCAGCCTCAGCCTTGACCCCCAGACCCACAGCCCTCGACAGGAAAGAGACCCCCTTGCAGAAGGGGCTGCAGGATACCCTGAAGGGGGTCCTGGGAAGTGCCGACAAGGGCTGCTTTGCGGTGACCACGCAGTACGGCTGGGTTCTGGGTAAAAGCACCCTCTGTCCTCTCTGCCTGGTCGGTGCTGGGCTTGTTCTCCCTGAGACCTCCCGGGGCCAAGGGCCCCTGCCCCGCAGCAGACCCCAGGGTGGGGGTGCAGCTGTCCCACACACTCCTGGCCAGCAGGCTCTGGGAGCCCCTGGGTGTTTGCCTGCCCGGGCCTGTGTCCCCCACCGTGCGGGGGCCCCTCCAGCCCCACTGCACTCCCAGCCATGCCGGTCCCCACGCCCTTCCCCAGACGCCGAAGTGCTGCTGGACGCTGAAGGCCAGTTCCTGGCCCCACGGGACTTCGTCGCCCCTCATCTCACGCAGCCAGCCGGGACCCAGCCGCTGCCCCCTGGGGCCAAGAGGTAGGGTGTCCCTGGGGGCTGCACACACATGCCTCGCGTCTTACACTTTCCCTGCCGCTTCTTCGAGGGCCAGGGAAAGCAAACGGGTGTCACCCCTGCCTCTCTCGCCCTCCCAGGCTAGCTTTCCTGCGCTGGGAGTTCCCCAACTTCAGTAGCCGGAGCAAGGACCTGCTGGGTCGCTTTGTCCTGGCTCGGCGCCACGTGCAGGCTGCCGGCTTCCTGGTGGTGGATGTGAGTACCTGGTGTGGGGGTGGTCCAGGCTGGCGGGCAGTGACCACACCGCAGGGAGAAGCCCCCCTTCCCACAGAGGGGCGAAGCCAGATGCAGAGCCAGGAGGACGCAGCCCTGTGCACAGCCAGGGATACTGGCTAATGCCGTAGTGGGGCTTCAAGTCCAGCGCTTCTTTTTCCATATCCAGGGTGCTTTTCTTGGAAAAGGTAAGACTGGCCAGGTGCCCAAGCTTCGTGCCACTGCCTTGGGGTCCTCAGAGCTCTGGGCTGGTAGTCAGCCTCTGGTTTGTGTCCATCCCAACTAATGAGCTGGAGACCTTAGACCATCACTGCCTCCTCTTTGGCCACTTCCAGAGGTTGGCACTTTTCTCTAAAGGGCCAGATGGTCCCTATGACGTTTTTTCTACCTTTTTTTTCTGGTGTTTTTTTAATATAGTCCTAAAATTGGAGAACCATTCTCTGACTGTGCAGATTGCTGGTCCTCAGGCCCCTTCCGGCACTGGCAAAACCAGGGTCTCTTCCCCACCTCCCCATAGTGCCTGCAGCTGGCAGTCTTCTTCCTTAGAACTGGCAGGGCTGTGGCGTGCAGGAGCTTCTGGCCAGTGACCTGGCGAGCATTGAGGGGTCTTCGCCCATCGGGTGAGGACAGCAAGCAGAGCCCACAAGCAGCCAGGAGCGGGGTCAGAGGGGAGGCGGCCCGGCCCGCCGTGACCTGCCCACTGCTTCCTGCCAGGTTCCTTATTACGAGTGGCTAGAACGCAAGTCTGAGTGGCAGAAAGGTGCCTACCTGAAGGACAAGATGCGCAAAGCTGTGGCAGAGGAACTGGCCAAGTGATCCTGTCCCCTCAGCATGGACTGCATGCCTGGCCACCCCCTGGGTGGGAGTGAGGACGAGGTATCAGTACGCACTTCAGGACGGACCTTCTCAGCACCGGGCCTCAGCCAGAGGTGGGGGTGGTAACCAACTGCCCTGAGTGGCGTTTCCTCCCGTGGATAATAAATCTGTAATCTCGGGGTTCAGCCCTGAGAGGCTTCCAGGTGTGGTCACAGTCTCCTGTTTGATCTTGCACCTGCCTGTGTTGGAGGCTCTGTCCTGCAAGTCCAGGCAAGGCTTGGGACATAGGCCAGCTCTACAGCTGGACACCCAGGCTCAGCCCAGGCCGCTTCCTGACTCCCAGGTCACTCCGGCTGCCTGCCTATCTCCCTGCTCCCCACTACTTTCTGCCACCCGCAGGGCCCAGTGGGTTGCTTCTGCCCACCTGTGTGTACATTCACACTTGGCTGGCCCGTGGCTTGGTGGCCCACAAGTCAGCCCTAGAAGATAGAGAACGGGTCCTAGAATTCATAATCTCCTGGGATGAGGGCTTTCTCCAGAGGCAGCTGATGGGGTTCTTAGGATGGCTTGGGATTCTAACTGGTTCTGGCTGCTGAAACACCATCATTTTGGAGTCTTCCTCACACTTGATTGTTTCATGTATGGTGAGTGGAGTGGACCCTAAAGACCTGTGGTGACCAATGGCAGGGGCTGGGTGTAGGTGAGGCCACAATCCATCCCTAGCGTTGCCACCACTCCCAGAGCCCAAGCTAGTGTCAGGCTGCCATCATGAAAGCCGTCTGCCTGGACAGGAGCCTGCAGTCCACACTTGCCCCGTGGCTGGAGCTGATAAGAAAAGAGCTTCAGCCTTCCAGGCTCATCAGCCTTCTGTTGGCAGAACTGGGCTGAGCCACTGGCAGGGAGTCTGGGCACTGTAGTGTGCCTCCAACAGTACAGAATAGAGGGCAGAACAGTGGGAATGGAGTGAGGAAAAGGAGGCTGGCGGGGGCCTGTCCCACTCCACTCCTAAGTCTGTCTGCTCCCCTGCCTGAAGCCTCGCCCCCACTGAAGGGTTTGAGCAGCTGAGGTGCAGGCGTGAGTAGCGCACAGGTTCTTGACTACAAAGGCAACTCGTGGTTTTCAAATGTAAGAGCAGTGGGAGGGGGGAGAGAAGGGTGGCCAGAGATGACCTGGAGGTGACCAGACTGGTCCAAGGGGGAAGAAATGGAGGAGGGAAGAGCTTTCAGACAAGGAACAGCAGGGACAAAAGCACAGGCAGGGATTGCGTAGCTTGTGCAGGGAGCCAGGGCCAGCTTGGTTCTTGGGACAGAAAAGGCCGTGTGTCTAGACACTCGTGGAGAGTGGACAGGAACCAGTCCCAGATGGGGCTGTGCAGATCATATTCAGAAATGAAAGCTCATCCTGTTTGCTGCAGGCCGCTGCTTTTTTTACCTGGACTTTTATTTTCAGGTATGGATTCACATGCAGTTGTAAGAAATAGCAGTGATCCCCCCCATGCCTTTTATCCAGTCACCCCCACAAGGACAGTAGTACAAAATCAAACCAAAATATTGATGTCCAGTGAAAATCAGGAAAGGGAACATTGCTGCCCCAAGGATCCCTTATGCTCATGCCCCCCTCACCAATATTCTGGTAACTCTTGAAACCACTCATGTTCCCTATCTCTAAAATGCTGTCTCAGAAAGTGGATTTGGCCCAAGGGAAGCGGATTTGGCCCAACAGATAGGGCATCTGCCTACCACATGGGAGGTCCAAGGTTCAAGCCCAGGGCCTCCTGACCCATGTGATGAGCTAGCCCACGCACAGTGCTGATGCGCAAAAGATGTGCTCTGCCACGCAGGGGTGTCCCCTACGTAGGGAAGCCCTATGCACAAGGGGTATGCCCCATAAGGAGAGCCACCCAGCGTGAAAAAAGTGCAGCCTGCCCAGGAGTGGCACCGCACAGAGAGCTGATGCAGCAAGATGACACAGCAAAAAAAGACATTTCCAGGTGCCACTGTCAAGAATGTAAGCGGACACAGAAGAACACACAGCGAATGGACACAGAGCAGGCAATGGGGGGAGGGGGGAAGGAGAAGGAGAGAGAAATTAAAAATCTTTAAAATAATGGGGTCCTATGATGTATAATCCTCTGGAACTTGTACACAGTGTAACTAGACTCATCCAAGTTGCATATATCAAATGTTCATTCCTGCTGCTGTCATGGATGTATTGCTCTTTACCACACACTATGAATGTAACACATTGAAAGATACCTGGGTTCTTCCTGATTTGAGGCTCTTACTAATAAAGCAACTGAGATTCGTGTACAGGATTTTATGTGAATATGTTTTTTATGGCCATTATGCAATTGCTAGGTCTTAGTTTTTAGAGAAACCGCCAGACTTCCAAAAGGGTGTGCCGTTTTGCATTCCACCAGCAATGTATGTGATCCAGTGTCTCCACATTCTTACCATGATTTGGTGTTGCTTTTTTTAAAATTACTTTTAAAAAAACAGAAGTCTATCATTCATACATGAACATACATAAAAGTAGAGTTACAAAGCAAACATGCATGTCACCATACAGGGCTCCCATACATCAGTCCACAAGTAAAACCTTGCACTGTTGTGAAACTAAAACAGCATCATCAAAATGTTACTGCTAACGAGCCTTTTTTTTTTTAAAGCTATTCTCACAGTTATGGCACTCTGTTTTTTCCATCTGTGTATCTTTGGTGAAATGTCTGTTCATGGGTTTTGCCCATGTCCTAAGTGGATTCTTTGCTGCTTTTTTTTTTTTTAACTTGGATTTTGAGAGTTCTTTATATATAGCTACTAGACCTTTGTTGAATATGTGGCTTAAGAATATTTTCTCTTAGTCCATAGCTTCTCCATTCTTTAATAGAATCCTTCATGAAACAAAAGCTTTGAATTTTTATGAACTCCATTTTGTCTATTTTTCCTTATATGGATCTTGGTTTTATGTCATGTCTAAGAACTCGTTGCCTAGCCCTGGGTTCTAGAGCTATTGTTTTGTTTTGTTTTCCGAGAACATTGTTACATTTAAGTCCCTGATCCATTTTGAGTTTGTTTTATTATTTATGAGGGGGGCAACAGTGTGGGGTATGTGGGAACCTCTTACATCTTTATTTTTTTTACACTTTTTTTTATTAAAGTTAATAGATCACAAAGAATGTTACATTAAAAAACATAAGAGGTTCCATATACCCCATTCCCCACCCCTTGAGCTAATTTTTGTATAAGTGGTGAGATTAAGGTCAAGTTTTTCTTTGGTTTTTGGGGGGTTTCTTTGCCTCTGCTCCAGCAACATTTATCAAAAAGTCTGTCAGGAGTGGATGTACTTTGGTGGTTGAGTGCCTGCTTCCCATTGGGTTCAATCCCCAACACCTCCTTAAAAAAGTCTATCCTTCCATTGACTTGCTTTGGCACTTATTTCCAAAAGCCAATTAGGCAAACATCTAGACATCATGAATAAAGAAACAGAGGACTAAAAAGGAACTAGATCCTACAGACATATGCAGAACACCCAACAATACAGTTTTCTCAAGTGGATGTGTACCATTTGCTAGGAGAGGCCATACATTAAGTCTCAATAAGTTTAGAAAGATTGAAATCCCTGGCCACAATGGAATGAAACTAGAATCAATACATAGAAAAGAAAATACACAAATATGTGGAAATTAGACAACATGCTCAAAGAACCAATGGGTCAAGGAAGAAATCACAAGGGAAATTAGAAAATAGGGGTGAAAGAAAATGAAAACAAAGTGTCAAGACATGGATTGCAGCAAAGACATTACAAGGCAGTGCTCAAGAGAAGTTAATAGTTGTAAATGCCTACATTAAAAAAAAAAAAAAAAGTCCCCCAAATCAATAACTTTATATCTTAGGGAAGTAGAAAAAGAACAAACCCGGGGAATTGGGTATGGCTCAAACAATAGGGTGCCCGCCTATCACATGGGAGGTCTCAGGTTTGATTCCCAGTGCTGCCTAAAGACTAGCAAAACTGCCAGCTGACATGACAGGCTGGCGCACCCAGTTGATGCAATGAGATGACACCACAAAGACACAAGGAAGCACAATGAAAAACACAAGTGGGGAACACATATGGCTCAGTTGATTAGGTGCCTCCCTCCCACATGGGAGGCCCCAGGTTCGATTTCCACTGCCTCCGAAAAAGATGAGCACACAATGAACTGACGCAGGAAGCAGACAGCAAGTGCAAACAATGGGGAGGGGATAAATCTTAAAAATTGAACATGCCTAAATAAAATAAAACCACCACTAGCAGAAGGAAGAAAATAGCAAAGAATAGAGAAAAGAAAACAATAGAATTGATGAAACCAAAGATCAATTAAGGAAAAGATGCAGGGAAGCAGATGTAGCTCAAGCAATTGGGTGCCTGCCTCCCATGTGGGAGATCCTGGGTTCAGTTCCTGGTGGCTCCTGAGGAAGACGAGCAGACAGATGAGGGAGTCATCTGGGACTTGGCGGGGGGAGGGGGGGGCGGGCAGGGAAGGATAAAATATTTTTTTAAAAATAAGATGCGAATAACATCAGAAATGAAGGTGGGGGCATTACAGAAATAAAAAGGATTATGAAAGAATACAGTGGTCAATTGTATGCTGTCAAACTAATCTAGATGAAATGGACAAATTCCTTGAAGTACAAATTACCAAAACTAACTCAAGAAGAAACTAACAGGGAAACGGACTTTGGCCCAGTGGTTAGGGCGTCCGTCTACCACATGGGAGGCCCGCGGTTCAAGCCCCGGGCCTCCTTGACCCGTGTGGAGCTGGCCATGCGCAGTGCTGATGCGCGCAAGGAGTGCCGCCCCACGCAGGGGGTCCCGCGCGTAGGGGAGCCCCACGCGCAAGGAGTGCACCCATAAGGAGAGCCGCCCAGCGCGAAGGAGGGAGCAGCCTGCCCAGGAATGGCGCCGCCCACAATTCCCGTGCCGCTGACGACAACAGAAGCGGACAAAGAAACAAGAAACAAGACGCAGCAAGGAGACACAGAAAACAGACAACTGGGGGAGGGGAGGGGAATTAAATAAATAAAAATAAATCTTTAAAAAAAAAAAAAAAAAAAAAGAAGAAACTAACAGACCTAACATAAGAGATTGAATCAATAATATGAAACTTTCCAACAAAGAAAAGTCCAGGACCAGATGGCTGCATTGATGAATTCTACCGAACATTTAAAGAATAAAACTAATCTCCAAATTCTTCCAAAAATTAACTCATTTCGTTGAGCCAGTCTTACACTATTGTCAAATCCAGATACAGATATCAAAGAAGATTATTGAAAAGAAAATTACAGACCAGTATTCCTTATGAATATTGATGCCTCATAGAATGACTTAGGAAGTATTCCCTTCCCTTCTTTTTTTGGAAGCATTTGAGAAGGATTGGTATTAAATGTTTGGTGGAATTCACCAGTGAACCATCTGGTCCTGGACTTTTCTTTGTTGGGAGGTTTTAGATTATTGAGTCAATCTCCTTACTTGTTGTAGGTTTATTCAGATTTTCTGTTTCTTCTTGAATCAGTTTTGTAAGTTCGTATGTTTTTAAACTGTCCATTTCATCTAGATTTTCCAATTTGTTGGTGTTAACTGTTCATAGTGTTCTATGATATCTTTTCTGTAAGTTTGGAAGTAATGTTCACACTTTCACTTGTGATTTTTGTCATTTGAGCCTTCTCAATCAATTGCATAGAGGTTTCTTAATTTTGTTGATCTTTTCAGAGAACCAGCTTTTGATTTCATTGCTTTTCTCCTTTGTTTTCCTATTTTGTTTCCTTTATCTCTGCTCTAATCTTCATTATTTCCTTCGTTGTGTTAGGTTTGGGTTTAACTTGGCTCTTCTTTTTTCTTTTCCTTAAGGTGAACAGATAGGTTATTGATTTGAGATCGTTTCCTTTTTTTTTTTTTTTTTTTTTTTAATATGGGCATTTACAGCTATAAATTTCCCTTTTAGCCCTGGTTTGGTGCATCCCATAATAGAGAATGCTGTGTTTTGTGTTTTGGTTATTTTTCATTCACCTCAAGTTGTTTTCAAGTTTTCCTTGTGAATTCTTTGACTCATTGGTTAACAGGGTGATGTTTAATTTCCATATATTTGTGGATTTTCCAGTTCTCTTTTTATTATTAATTTCCAGTTTCATTCCTTCAACAACACTCCCTTGGTGTTACAAGTGTCTCATCAGGTTCAAGTTGCAAAGCAGCTGATTCCAATCACTCTTTCTAGCTCAGTGGAAAGACCCTAGGCCTTCCCACTCCACCATGTTGTGGGACCCAAAGCTCCCTGTGCCTTTCGAGTTTTTTAGTGGTTGCTTTACATTTTAACTTAAAATAAGCACTCTTAGATTTAGACTAACTTACATTACTCCTATATAGCTCTGTTTGCTTTTCTCCCTTTTTGTGGTATTTTGTTTTGAATATCACAACTAATGTTCCATACTCAACAATACGTACATTGTTATAAATATTACTTTACCACCTGTCATCATTTCCTTAGCCCGTTACAGCTTTGCCCCCACCCAACTCTTGTGCTGTATGGGTTAAGTATTTTACACATATATTACATTTCTGTATGTTATAGGTCCAACAGTGTGCTGCATACATATTATTTTATGCACTTGCTTTTTATATCCTTTGAGAAAGAAAAATACGCACCTCTGCTGTCTTTCATAATTACTTTTTTTTTTTTAAAGATTTATTTTTATTTATTTAATTCCCTCCCTTCCCCCGGTTGTCTGTTTTCTGTGTCTTTTTGCTGCGTCTTGTTTCTTTTTTCTTTGTCCGCTTCTGTTGTCATGAGCGGCACGGGAAGTGTGCGCGGTGCCATTCCTCGGCAGGCTGCTCCCTCCTTCGCGCTGGGCGGCTCTCCTTACGGGCGCACTCCTTTCGTGTGGGGCTCCCCTACGCGGGGGACACCCCTGTGTGGCACAGCACTCCTTGCGCGCATCAGCACTGGGCATGGGCAAGCTCCACACGGGTCAAGGAGGCCCGGGGCTTGAACCGCGGGCCTCCCATGTGGTAGACAGACGCCCTAACCACTGGGCCAAAGTCCGTTTCCCTTTCATAATTACTTTTACTAGTGCTCTTTCTTTGTGAATATTTGAATTATCATTTTAGGTCATTTGCTTTCAGCCCAAGGAACTTCCTTTAACATTTCTTGTTAAGGCAAGCATGCCAAGCAACAAATCTTTTCAATTTTTGTTTATCTTGGAAAGTATTTTTTTTTAAATTTGTCTTTGAAAGATAGCTTTGCTGAATGTGGAATTCTTGATTGGCAGATTTCTTCTTTGAATATTTTAAATGTTATTCCATGGCCTTCTGCTCTATTGTTTCTGCTAAGTCAGCTGTTAATCTTATTAAGGTTACTTTGTAAGTAATGCATCAGTTTTTTCTTGCTGCATTCAAGATTTTCCCTTGTACTTTGACTTTCAGCATTTTTAGTACTGTATCTGAATACCTTTGCATTTATCCTTCTTGGAGTTCATTGAATATTCTGGATGTGTGGGTTATTGTTTTTCAGTAACTCTGGTAAGTCTTCAGCCATTACTTCTTTGAATCTTTTTTTTTCTGTTCCTTTCTCTCCTCTCCTTTTGGTACTCCCATTGCACATCTGTTGGTGTGCTTAAGGGTGTACCACATTTCTCTGTGGTTCTGTTCTTTTTTTTCTTTCCTTCTTTCTTTTTTCTCTTTGGTCTGTGGCTTGCCTAATTTCTATCAATCTGTTTTCAGGTTTGTTTTTCCTTCTGCTAGTTCTAAGCTACTGTTGTGTCTCTCTAGCGAATTTATTTCACTGGTACTTTGAAACTCCAGAATTTACATTTTCTTTTTTTTCTTTTGTAATTTCTGTCTCTTTATTATTAGCCTGTATTTCATTAGGTCATGTTCATCATACCTTTCTTTACTTTAATCATGCTTCCAGGTAGTTCATGAACATATTTCTAATGGCTACTTTGAAACCTTTTTTCTGTTATATTTGACAATTGGTTGCTCTCACAGGCAGTTTCTGTTGCCTATTTTTTCCTGACATATGGATCATACTTTTCTTTTTCTTTGCATGTCTCATATTTTTTGTTGGAAATTGAACATTTTAGATTTAAATGTTTCCAATTAAGCAGACTTGGTAGTCTTGTCGAAAAGCAGTTGTCCAGGGAAAGCAGATGTGGCTCAAGTGAGTGGGCTTCTGCCTACCATATGGGAGGTCCGAGGTTCAGTTCCCAGTGCCTCCTGATGAGGGCGAGCTGGCTTAGCAGGCAGGCATGGTGAGCTGATGCAACAAGGTGATGCAACAAACAGACACAAAGAGTAAAAACAATGGGAGACAACAAACCAGGGAGCAGAGGTGGCTCAAGCGATTCATCATCTCTCCCACATGGGAGGTCACAGGTTCAGTTCCTGGTGCCTCCTAACGAGAAGATGAGCAGACATAGAGAACACACAGCAACTGCAAACAACAAGGCAGGGGAATAAATCTTCAAAAAAAAAAATCAACTGGATGGGAAGCGGTTGTGACTTAAGCAGTTGGGTGCCCACATACCATATGGGAGGTCCCAGGTTTGGTTCTGGTGCCTCCCAAAAGAAGACAGACAAACAACAAGCAAACAAGCAAAAAAATCAAACTCAGGGAAGCTGATGTGATTTAGTGGTTGAGGGCCGGCTTCTCACATACAAGGTCCCAGGTTCAATCCCAGGCCTCAGTATGTTAAAAAAAAATTGGCTATAGATGGGAGGGTCTGTTTCTGAAACTTAATTTGATTCCATTGGTCTTTATGTCTATTCTTGCGCCTGTACCATATGGTTTTAACCACTGTATCTTTGTAATAATAAGTTTAAAGTCAGGAAGCATGAGTCCTCCAACTTTGTTTCACTTTTTCAAGACAGTTTTGGCTATTGGGGCCCCTTTACCCTTTCAATTAAATCAATTAGCTTTTCCAAGTTTTCAAAGTGCTGTTGGAATTTTGATTGGGATTGCATTGACTCTGTAAATCATTTTGGGTAAAACTGACATCTTGACAATATTTAGCCTTCCCATCCACGAGCCTGGAATATCCTTCAATTTATTTAGATCTTCTTTGATTTCTTTTACCAAAGTTTTGTAGTTTTTCCATTATAAGTCCTTTACATCTTAGTTAAGTTTATTCTGTGATATTTTACTTTTTTATTTGCTATTGTAAATGGAATTTTTTTACTTATTTTCCTTCTCAGATTGCTCGTTACTAGTGTTAGAAACACTGCTAATTTTTGTGTGTGATCTTGTACCCCACCACTTTGCTGAATTCATTTATTAGCTGTAGGAGCTTTGTTGTCAATTTCTGGGGACTTTCTATATATATAGGATCATGTTGTCTGTAAATAGGGAAAGGTTTACATCTCTCTTTGGATGATTTTTATTTCTTTTTCTTGCCTAACTACTCTGACAAGAACTTCCAGTAAAATGCTAACAGTGGTAACAGTGGGCATCCTTGTCTTGTTCCAGATTTTATAGGGAAAGCTTTCAGCCATTCAGTATGATGTTAGCAGTGGGATTTTCATTTTTGCCCTTTATCATGTTGAGAAAGTTTTCCTTCTGTTCCTATTTTTCTAAGTGCTTTTGTCAAGAAAGGATGTTGGATTTTGTCAAATGCCCTTTCTGCATCAATGAGATGACCTTGTGCTTTTTCCCCTTTGTTTTGTTAATGTGGTATATGAAATTAATTGATTTTCCTGTATTTAACCACCCTTGCATATCTGTGATAAATCCCACTTAATCATGGTATATAACTCTTTAAATGTTTTGATTTGCAGTTATTTTGTTGAGGATTTTGCATTGATATTCATAAGAGAAACTGGTCTGTAATTTTCTTTTTTCCTAGCATCTTTATCTGGCTTTGGTATTAGAGTGATGTTGGCCTCATACAGTGAGTTTGGTAATCTTCCTTCTTGAGTTTTTGTAAGAGTTTGAGCAGGATTGGTATTAATTCTTCTTGGAATGTTTGGTAGAATTCACCTGTGAAGCCATCTGGTCCTGGGCATTACTTTCTTGGGAGGTTTTTTGGTGACCGATTCAATTTCTTTAGCTGTATTTGGTCTGTTGAGATCTTTTATTTCTTCCAGAGTCAGTGTTTTTTGTGTGTTTCTAGGAATTTGTCCATTTCATCTAGGTTGTCTAGTTCATTTGCATACAGTTCATAGTATCCTTTCATGATACTTTGTAATTAAACAATACTGAAATAGGAATGAGAATGGGATCAGACAGATACATAACAAAAGATACAACTATACAGGGGGAAAAAAGGGCTGCAACAAAAGAAATAAGAGACAAAAAAGATAGGACATATAAAAACTCTGGATGTAAAGGCAACCTCATTTTTTTTAATGTAACATTAAAAGAAAATAAAGAAGAAAAAACAAAGCACAGAATGGGGTCATTAGTAACGTCCCCTTCTCCTTTCTTATTTTATTGATTTTTACCTTCTCTCTATTTTTGTTTTGTTTTGTTTTGTCAGTCTAGCTAATGGATTGTCAATTTTATTGATCTTTTCTAAGAGCCAACCTTTGGTTTTGTTAATGCTCTGTATTGTCTTTTTATTCTCTATTTCATTTATTTCTGCTCTAATCTTTATTTCTTTCTTTCTGCTTGTTTTGGGTTCATAACAGTTTTGCATTTAAAGTCTATTTTGTCCAATATTCGCATAGCTATCTCAGCTCATTTTTTTTGTTTCAATTTGCATGGAATATCCTTTTCTACCCTTTCACTGTCAATCTATTTATGTCTTTGGGTTTAAAGTGAGTCTCTTATAAACAACATATAGTTGGATCATGCTAATCTGTGCTTATGATTGGGGAGTTTAAGCCATTAACATTCAGCGTTATTACTGTAAAGGCAGTACTTCAGCCATTTTGTCCTTTGTTTTTATATGTCTTATCTTTTTGGTCTCTCATTTCCTTTGTTGCAACCTTTTTCTGTACAGTTGATCTTTTGTGATGTATCTGTCTGATTTCCTTTCTCATTTCTGTTTCTGACTATTTATTTTTAAAATGCTTTGTGGTCACCATGGGGTTTGTATTACACAACTTAGGTCTATAAGTTCCTAATTTTTAAAGTACCAACTTAAAACTAACTTCAATAGCATACATGTTCTCTGTCCCATATTCCTGTTTCCCCTCTTTATGTTGTTTTTGTCCCACATTACTTCTTTATATTTTGAATATGCCTTATCAGGAAATGTGACTTTTTTCCTGTTCAAATGTATTCTGATTCTTACAGGAATTAAAGTGTAGAGCTGTATTGTGAGCATACAGTGCTATTGCGTTTTGCATTTACCCATTTAGTTACCTTCACTGAAGATCTTCATTTCTTCACACTACTACAAGTGACTGTCTCCTGTCTTTTCCTTTCAATCTGAATAACTCACTTTAGTAATTCTTATAGGGAAGGTCTTTTGTTGATGACCTCTCTCAGTTTCTGTTTATCTGTGAATATTTTAAATTCTCCCTCATTTTTGAAGGGCAGTTTTGCTGGATAAGAAATTTTTGGCTGACAGTCTTTCTCTTTCAGTGTCTTAAATATATCATACCACTGCATCCTCACCTCCATGGTTTCTGATGAGAAATTAGCACTTAGTCTTATTGAGAATCCCTTTCATGTGATGTATTGCTTTTCTCTTGCTGCTTGCAGAATTCTCTGTCTTTGGTGCTTGACATTCTCTCTCTCTCTGGACCACTGAGCCACATCGGCTCTCCTGAGTTGGTTTCTTTATTTGTTTCCTTGTTGTTTGGGTTTTTTGTTTTTTGTTTTTAGGAGGCACTGGGGACCAAATCCAGGACCTCCCATGTGGGAAGCAAGTGTTCAACCTCTTGAACCACATCCACTCCCACAGTGTATGTCTCTTAGATTTTTTCTGTTTGGAGTATGCTGTGCTTCTTGAACATGTATATTTATGTCTTTCATAAGAGTTGGAAAATTTGAGGCCATTATTTCCTCAAATGTTCTTTCTGCCTCTTTCCCCTTCTCTCCTCCTTCTGGGACACCCATGATGCATATGTTTGCATGCTTCATACTGTCACTCATGTTCCTGAGACACTTCCATTTTTTCCATTATTTTCTCTACCTTTTCTTCTGACTTTATGATTTTGATTATTCTGTCTTCTAGATCACTGATTCTTTCTTCTGCCTGTTAAAATCTTCTGTTGTATGCATTTCGGTGTTTTTTCAATCCCCATTATTGGACCTTCCATCCCAATAATTTCTACTATGCTTCTTTTTAAACTTTTGAAATCTTTTTTTTTTTTTAAGATTTATTTTTTACTTATTTCTCTCCCCTTCCCCCTGTTGTGTGCTCTGTGTCCATTCACTGTGTGTTCTTCAGCATCCACTTGCATTATCTGTCAGCACTGGGAAACTGCATCTTCTTTTTCTTGCATCATCTTGCTGCATCAGTTTTCCGTGTGTGCAGCACCACTTCTGGGTGGGCTGCACTTTTTTCATGCCAGGCAACTCTCCTTGTGGGGTGCACTCCTTGCGCATGGGACTCCGCTATGTGGGGATGCCCCTGCATGGCAGGGCACTCCTTGCATGCAGCAGCACGGCACGTGGGACACTTACCACACAGATCAGGAGGCCCTGGGGATCGAACCCTGGACCTCCTATATGGTAGATGGACACTCCTATATGGTAGATGGACAGTTGAGCCATGTCCGCTTCCCTTGAATTCCCTTCTTTATTCTCACATATTGTCTTTTTAATATCCTTTAGCTCTATATCCACCATTAGTTTATTTCTATCCATGTTTTCCTTCATCTCCTTGAATTGATTTAGGAGATTTGTTTGAATTTATGTGATTAGTTATTCCAAATTATGTGTCTCCTCTGAGGTTTTAATTTGTTCCCTTGGCAGCCATATTTTCCTGTTTCTTAGTATGGCTTATAATTTTTGCTGCTGCCTGGGTATCTGATTATTTTGATGTGTTAACTCTGAAGACCAGTTTCTCCCTCTTTCTTAAGGTTTTTTTGTTGATTGACTTTGTGTTAAGGCTCTTCTTTGATGCTTGGTCCAACTTCTGGGCCTTTAGAGTAGCCTGTGTTTACCTGTTCAGATTTTCTCATCTCTTCGGCACATAATTTTTGCCCTGGATATGAGGAACAGTTTTCAAGATTGCCCTTTTTGCATGCAGTTGTTTCACCTCCAGGAGAAAACTTCCTTTCCTCCATTTGTTCTCGGGAATTTTGATCTGTTCTGTTTATTTTTGTGGAGAATTTTCTCCCCAGCTCCTATTATTTAAATTTTCTCCTTCACCTAGTGCCCCCTTTTCAATACACTTTCCAGTTCTGGCATCTGTCCTGTCTTACCATAGTTCAGTGCCCTGCCCTACACTTATTTTTAAATTTCTGTGACAGTGTTTTTTTTCCCATTAAGTTATCCATGTCAGGAAGCCAGATATGGTCAATCCAGAAAGGTCTGTTTTGTATTTAGGTAGTCCAACAATCAGAGATGGGACTGAGCGTGCACACCTCTTGCCAACAGTTCTGACATGGTTTCTCCCTCATCCCTCCAGAGCACTCTCATATGCACCACTCATCCACATGTGCTCTGCCCTGGGTCTCTGCAGACTAGGTCTCCATGCCTGGATATGTGTGGGGTTCTAACTCATTGCCGTGAGAGGCCCTGGGGTCTGCATCTGTGGTGGGAGTGACCTTGGCTGTGCTGCCTCTGTGTGATTCCCGAGCAGTATAGGACAGAGGGGAAGGAGTCCAGAGTGGTAGGTCAGGGATGCCAATTTTCTACCTGATTTTGATGTCTTTTTCTTTGATTCAGCATTTGTGGAGTACTTCTCCCGTCTCTACGGTATTCCAGTGATCCAGGCAATTGGGATTTGTCCTCTTATTAGCTGATTCTGAGGGGAAACTTTTCCACGGGATGCTTTATATTGCATGTTGATGAAACCCAGTCCACTTGGAGTCATCTCTACCCTTTTAGTGAGTTCCTGTTCCTATTCTGATCACTTAATCTGGATGATTTTAAAAACTTAGAATAAGTTGAACCAAAAATCAAAGAAGAGCCATGAAACAAAACCACTAGGCAACAGAGAGAAATTGGCCATTAGAGTAGATTCACCAACATATTCAGATACCTAGATACATTAACCCAAAGGGGTGCTGATGCAAAATACCAGAAACTGGTTGGTTTTTATAAAGGGTATTTATTTCGGGTAGGGGCTTACAGATACCAGGCCATAAAGCATAAGTTACTTCCCTCAGCAAAGTCTATTTTCACGTGTTGGAGCAAGATGGCTGCTGATGTATGTGAGGGTTCAGGCTTCCTGGGCTCCTCCCTTCCAGGGTCTTGCTTCTCTCTGGGTTCAAGGTTCCTTTCTTCCTGTGACTTGCTTCTCTTTCCTCAGTGTGCTTACTTCCCAGGGGCACCAGCTTAAGACTTCACCATCAAATTCCAACATCAAAACTCCAATATTAAGAACCCTCAACTCTGTCCTTTGCCATGCCTTTTATCTGTAAGTCCCCACACACCAAGGGGCAGGGAGTCAGTGCCCCTAATGACATGGCCCAATCAAAGCCTCAGTCATAACTCAATCTCACCCAGGTACAGACCAGATCACAAACATAATCCAATATCTATTTTTGGAATTCACAGTCATATCAAACTTCTACAATAGATATCAGTAAAAATTAATAAGCCATACTAAGACAAAGGATGAGATGGCCCAGCCAAAGGAACAAACCAAAAATCCTGGCAAGGAACAGGATTTAAGACAACTAATCAACGATAATAAATCTCCTAAATCAGTTCAAGGAGTTAAAGGAAAATATAACTGAAGACATAAAAGATATTAAGAAGACACTGAGGGAAACGGACGTGGCCCAGGGGTTAGGGCGTCCGTCTACCAAATGGGAGGTCCGCGGTTTAAACCCCAGGCCTCCTTGACCCGTGTGGAGCTGGCCCATGCGCAGTGCTGATGCACGCAAGGAGTGCCCTGCCACGCAGGGTTGTCCCCCGCGTAGGGGAGCCCCACGCGCAAGGAGTGCACCCCGCAAGGAGAGCCACCCAGCGTGAAAGAAAGTGCAGCCTGCCCAGGAATGGCGCCGCCCACACTTCCCGTGCCGCTGACGACAACAGAAGCGGACAAAGAAACAAGACACAGCAAATGGACACAGAGAACAGACAACCGGGGGAGGGGGGAATTAAATAAATAAATCTTTTAAAAAAAAAAAAAGACACTGAATGAGCATAAAGAACAATTAGAATACCTGAAAATTAAAAGACCTTATGAGAATGAAAGACACAATGGATGGGTTAAAAGTACAATTAGGGAAGCAAATGTGGTTCGAGCAATTGCGCTCCCACCTACCACACGAGAGGTCCCAGGTTCAGTACCTGGTGCCTTCTAAAGAAAACAAGATAGTACGCTGAGCTACAGGCAGGTGTGGCAAGCTGATGCAACAAGAAACATGAGGAAAGCACAATGAGAGACATGACAAAGCAGGGAGTGGAGATGGCTCAGGAGATTAGGTGCTTCCCTCACACATTTGAGGTACTGGGTTTCATTCCTGGTACCTCCTGAAAAGAAGACCAGCACACAAGAAGCAGACACAGCTAATGCAAACAATGGGAGGGTGGGGAGAAATAAATAAAATAATTTTTTTAAAAATACAATTAGAGGCATATAATAGCATATTTGAATTGATGGAAGATGGAATTAGTGAATGCAGGAGTAAGCAACTGAACCTGAAAAGACAGGAGAACAGAAAAAAAATAATGGAAAAAATGTAACAGGGTCTCAGGAAATTAAATGATAAATTGAGTCACACAAACATACACATTATTGGTATCTCACATAAGAGAATGGGAATAGGGGCAGAAAGAATATTTGAGGAAATAATGACTGAAAATTTCCCAACCCTTATGAAAGACATAAATATCAATATCCAAGGACAATGCACTGGAAAGAGGAAAAACCTGAATAGATCTATTCCAAGACACCTACTATTCAGAATGACAGATATAGAGATAAAGAGAAAATTCTGAAAGCAGTAAGAAAAAAGTAATGCATCACATACAAGGGAACCTCAATAAGACTAAGTGACAATCTCTCATCAGAAACCATGGAGATAAGAAGAAAGTGGTATGGTGTATTTAAGTTATTGAAAGATAAAAACTGCCAACCAAAAATTCTCTATCCAGCAAAACTGTCCTTCAGAAATGAGGGTGAGTTTAAAGTCTTCACAGACAAAAACTGAGAGAGTATGCTACAAAAAGAACAGATTTATAAGGGGTACTAAAGGGAATGCTACAGTCTGGAAGGATAAAAACAAGGGTGAGAGACTTGGAGAAGAGTGTAGAAATGAAGATTATTAGGAAGAGTAAATTAAATGATAAAAAGACAGACAATAGTAAGATATGATAGTGGAAAGCCAAAAGATAAAATGGACAAAGTAAGTAATGCCATT
This sequence comes from Dasypus novemcinctus, assembly GCF_030445035.2. NCBI lineage: Eukaryota > Metazoa > Chordata > Mammalia > Cingulata > Dasypodidae > Dasypus > Dasypus novemcinctus. The sequence goes on from NC_080677.1 coordinate 10,921,242, forward strand.
ATAGTAATAATACTGGTCAGGGAGCTGGTATAGCTCAGCAGTTATGCACCAGTTTCCCACATATAAGGTCATGGCTTCAACCCCCTACCGTGTGTACTTAAAAAATAACATTGATCATTAATGGATTGAGTCCCCTAATCAAAAGACATATACTGACAGAATGGATTAAAAAAAAAAAAACAACATATGAGCCATCTGTATGCTGTCTACAGGAGACTCACCTCAGATGTAAGGGTGCAATCAGGTTGAAAGTGAAAAGTTGGAAAAAGATGTTCCACACATAGTGACCAAAAATATAGTGGTAATAATATTAGGCAAAATAGAATTTAATGCAAAACTGATATAAGAATCAAAAAAGATCATTATATAATAATAAATTCATAAAGAAGAAATAACTATAATAAATATTTATGCACCTAACATAGGTGTCCTAAGATACATGAGGCAAACACTGGCAAAACTGAAGGGAGAAATAAATGTCTCTACAGTAATAATTGGAGACTTCAGCCATCAAGCTGGTGGAGGCCCTTTGTGCTGAGCACCAAATCAGCCTGCTAATTAAGGTTGACAACAACAAGAAACTAGGCGAATGGGTAGACCTCTGTAAAATCGACAGAGAGGGCAAACCCTGTAAAGTAGTTGGCTGCAGTTGTGTGGTTGTTAAGGACTATGGCAAATAATCTCAGGCCAAGGATGTCATCGAAAAATATTTCAAATGCAAGAAATGAACAAATTAAAAACTTTGCTCTCAAAAAAAAAAAAAAAAAAGAACAACAATGAAAACATTAGAATCAACAAAACCAAAAGTTGTTTCTTTCTTTGAAATCAACAAAATTGGCAAACCCTTAGCTAGACTAATGAAGAAAAAAAGAGAAAATGCAAATAAATAAAATCAGAAATGAGAGGGAGGATATTACCACTGACCTACAGATATAAGACAGATCATAAGAGGATATGATGAACAACAGTGTCCCAACAAACTAGACAATGTAGATGAAATGACCAAAGTCCTAGAAACACACATGAATAACCTACACTGAATCTAGAAGAAATAGAGGACCTCAGCAATCCAATCACAAGAAATTAAAACAGTCATCAAAAACCTTCCAAAGATGAAAAGCCCAGGACCAGATGGCCTCACAAGGGAATTCTACCAATCATTCAAAGATGATGTAATACCAATCATATTCAAGCTCCTCCAAAAAATTTAACAGGAAGGAATGCTACCAAACTCATTCTATTAAGCCAACATCACCCTAATACCAAAATCAGAAAAATATACTACAAAAAAAGAAAATTACTGACCAATTTCTCTAATGAATATATATGAAAAATTCCATGAAAAATACTTGCAAACTGAATCCAAAAGGACATTAAAAGAATTATATACCACAATCAAGTGGGTTTTATTGCAGGTATGCAAAGGTGATTCAACACAAGCAAATCAATTCATGTTAATAAATCACATTAATAGATTGATGAAAGAAATTGTATGATCCTCTTGATTGATGCAGAAAAGGTATTTGAAAGAATACATATCCTATCTTGATAAAAAAAACAGTCCAAAAGATAGGAATAGGACGCTTTCTCAACATAGTAAAGTACTGTATTAGTCAGCCAAAGGGGTGCTGATACAAAGTCCCAGAAATCTGTTGGGTTTTATAAAGGGTACTTATTTGGTGTAGAAGCTACAGTTACCAGGTCATAAACATAAGTTACTTCCCTCACCAAAGTCTGTTGACATGTGTTGGAACACGATGGCTGTCAATGTCAGCAAGGGTTCAGGCTTCCTCTTCCTAAGTTTCTGTGGTCCCAGCCTCTTCCAATGTCACCTGTAGGTTGGGATAAGTCTCGTCTCTCTCCTGGGTCTCATTTCTCTCCAGCCTCAACTTCTCTGCTGTCTCCACAGGGCCAGCTATAAACTATCAGGCAAACTGCTTGTATCTCTTAGGCCTCTGCTGTGTCTCATGGAGCCTTGTCTCTTCCCTCACATATCTACTTCTCTGTACATTTACTTCCTGGGGCTCCAGCATTAAAACCCCAGCATGAAAATGCTAACTTTCTCCTCTGTCATGTTATTTTTTCTGTGAGTCCCACCCACCAAGGGGGCAGGGATTCAGAGTCCTAACGATGTGCCCAATCAAAGCCTTAATCATTATTTAATCAAGTAAAAGTAAAACTTCTGAATCCAATTCAATCTAATATGCCCAGAGGAAGAATCCTTTTCACAAACATAATCCAATATCATTTTTTGGAATTCATAAACAATATCAAACTGCTACAAATGCATATAGGAAAAACCCACAGCTAGCATTGTATGCAATAGTGAGAAACCAGAAGCTTTCCCACTGAGTTACAGAACAAGACAAGGATGCCCACTGTACCAATTATTCAATATTGTGCTATAAATTCTAGCTAATGCAATTAGGCAAGAAAAATAAAAATACCCAAATAGGATAGGAAGAAGTAAAATGTTCACTATTCACTGATGATATGGTCCTATATCTAGAAAATTCTGAAAAATCCAAAGCAAAGCTACTAGAACTAATAGACAAATTCAGCAAAGTGGCAGGATATAACATTAATACCAGAAATCAATAGCATTTCTATACATTATTAATGAGCAATCTGAGGAGGAAGTTAGGAAAAAAAAAAATTTACAATAATGACTAAAAGAATCAAATATTTAGGAATAAACTTAACTAAGGACGTAAAGGACCTATATTTAGAAAACTACAAAATGTTACTAAAAGAAACCAAAGAAGACCTAAACAAATGGAAGGACATTCCATGTTTATGGATTGGAAGACTAAATATCATTAAGATTCTACTCAAACTTATTTATGGATTCAATGCAATCCCAATAAAAATCCCAGCAGCCTTTTTAGCAGAAATGGGAAAGCCAATTATCAAAGTTATCTGGAATGGTAAAGGGCCCCAAATAGCCAAAAATATCTTTAAAAAGAACAAAACTGGAGGACTCTAACTTCCTAACTTGAAAACATATTATTTAACTACAGTGGTAAACAGCATGGTCCTGGCATAAAGATAGACATATTGACCAATGGAAGCAAATTGAGAAATCAGAAATATATCCTTGCATCTATGGTCAAGTGATTTTTGACAAGGCTATCAACCCCACCCAGTTAGCCAGAATAATATATTCAACAAATGGTGCTGGGAGAACTGGATATCCACGTCCGAAAGAAAGAAAGAGGACCCCTATCTCATACATTATATGAAAATTAATTCAAAATGGATCAAGGACTTAAATATAAAAGCTACAACCATAAAACTCATAAAAGAAAATGTAGAGAAGCATATTCAAGACTTTCTGGTAGACAGTAGTTTTTAAAACCTTATACCCAAAGCACAAGCAAAGAATTTTTTTTTTAAATGTGACTGTCTCAAAATTAAACACTTTTGTACTTAAAAAGACTTCATCAAGAAGTCTACTCAATGACAGCCTACTCAGTGACAGAAAATATTTGGAAACCACATATCGGATAAGAGTTTGATATCCATGTTATATAAAGAAATCATACAATTAAACCATAAAAGGATAAGCAACACAATTTAAAAATGGACAAAAGACTTGAACAAACATTTTTCCAAAGAGTAAATAAAATTGTGCAAAACGCACATGAAATAATGTTCAACACTAGCTAATAGGAAAATGCAGATCAAAACTACAATGAGATACCATTTCACACCTTATAGAATGGCCGTTATTAAAAATAAAATCAGAAAACTACAAGAGCTGGAAAAGATGTGGAGACATAGGAACACTCCTTCACTGTTGGTGGGAATTTTAAATGGCAACCTCTGTGGGACAGTTTAGCATTACCTCTGAAAGCTGAATATAGAACTTCTGTATGATACAGCAATCCCATTACCAGAAATATATTCCGAAGAACTGAAAATAATAATGTGAACTGACATTTGCACACCAATGTTCATAGCAGCATTATTCACAATTCCTAAAATATGGAAACAGCCCAAGTGTCCATCAGCCAAGGAATGGATAAACAAAATATGACATATACCTACAATGGAATACTATTCATTTGTAAGAAAAAATGAAATCAGAATGCATATGACAACATGGATGAACCTTGAGGACAATATGTTGAATGAAATAAGCCAGACACAAAAGGACAAATATTGTATGGTCTCACTAATATGAACTAAATGCAAGGAGTAAACTCACAGGGATAAACTCTCAAGTATAGGTTACTAGGAAATAGAATGTGTGATGAGAAAGGGATCAGATGCTCAATGTGTGCAGAATTTTTAATAAGGTTTATTGTAAAAGTGTGGAAATGAAAAGAGTTGATGGTAACACATTGTAGTGAGTATAACTAAAACTCCTGATTCATATATGTAATTGTGGTTGAAAGGGGTAGTCTGTGGATTTAATTGTCAGTTGAAAGGAAACTAGAGAATCATCTAGGGAATGTGTAACAGTGATTTCAGCAGTGGATGAAGATTATGGTTAAAAGTATAAATATAAGAATGTTCTTCTTTTTCAAAGTGTTGAGAATAGGTGATTCCTGGGAAAATTACAACTAATGTAACATATGGATGATAGTCAACAGTAATATTGTAAAATAATATTTTTGCATCAATGGCAAAGAAGATATATCAATTCTAAGGGACAAAAATAAGGGAGTCTAAGGGGATATGGGATTTTTACTTTTGGAGTAATGAAAACGTTCTAAAATTGAGATGATGATGGCATAACTCCGTTATGGAAATGAGAGCCACTGAGTGTACACTTTGAATGGATTGTACAAGGCAGGGGGTTGTGTAACACAGTGAATCCAGTGGTAGAAGAAGGGCTATGGTTAACAGAAAAAATGAGAACGTTTTCTCATGAACTAAAGCAAATATACAGTACTAATATAGGGTGTTAATCGGGTGGGTTGGGGGAAAAATACACCAAATGTAAGATATGGACTATAGTTAGTTCATAGTTTGTTACAAATGTTTCACAACAATGCAAGGTCTTGGTGGTGATGGGATGACATATAGTATTCCTGTATGATGTCATTCATGTTTGATTTGTAAGTTCACACATTTTCCATACATTTACTGTTTATTTATGTGTATGTATGTATGACATACTTCAATAAAATTTTATTTAAAAATGTGTATTCTTCTTTAAATATTTGTTAGAATTCTCTAGGAAATCTATCTATCTATATATATAGGCCTAAAGAGTTCTCTTTGGGAGGTTTTAAATTACAAATTCAATTTCTTTGATGGTTTTATAGGACTATTCAGATTATCTATTGCATCTTGGTTGTTTGACAGTTTGTAATTTTTGAGTAATTGGTCCATTTCTTCTAAGTAGTTGAATTTATAAGCATAAAGTTGCAGCATTCTCTTAATATCCTTTAGATGACTACAGATACAGCCAATGGGTTTTGATCTGCTTTTTTTTTTTTAAGGTGTACTGGGGATTGAACCTGGGACCTTGTACACGGGAAGCAAGTACTCAAACCACTCAGCTATACCTCCCTCTCTTTAATATCCTTTAAAGGCCCCAGAATCTGTGGTAAAATGCTGTTTCAATACTGTTATTGGTGATTTCTGTCTTTACTCTTTCTGTTTTTGTCAGTTTTGCTAGAGGTTTACTAATTTTATTGATTCTTTCAAGAAACCATCTTTTTGTAAAATTGATTTCCTCTGTTTTCTTATTTTCAATTCCATTTATTTTTCCTCTATATGATTTTCTTCCTTCAGCTAGTTAAGGTTTACTTTGCTCTTTCTTTTTTTTTTTTTTTTTTTTTATTAATTTTTTTATTTTTTATTGACTTTGTAATAATATTACATTAAAAATATATATGTGAGGTCCCATTCAACCCCACCCCCCCATGCTCTTTCTTTTATAGTTTCTTGAGGTAAGAGATGAGGCTTTTCTTTTTTCCTAATGTACTATAAATTTCCCTCTCAGCACTTTTGTATTTTGTAACTTTTTTTTTTTTTTTTTTTTTGAGGTTCTTGGGACCAGAGATTGAACCCAGGACCTCATATGTAGGAAGCTGGCACTCAGTCACTGAGCCACATGGGCTTCCCTGAGTTATTTTTTCTCATGTTTGCTTGTTAGTTTTTTAGGAGGCACCAGAACAAACCTGAGACCTCCTACATGGGAAACAGGCACTCAAGTGCTTTAGTCACATCCGCACCCCCTCCATGCTTTTTGTTTTTTTTATTTTTAATTTTTAAAATTTCTCTCCCCTTCCCTGCCCACCTCCCTGACACCCCGCACAAACCCCCACCCCCAGTTTTCTGCTCTCTGTGTCCTTTCGCTGTGTGGAATTCTGTGTCCGCTTGTATTCTTGTCAGTGGCACTAGGAATATTTGTCTCTTTTTGTTGCGTCATCTTACTGTGTCAGCTCTCAGTGTGTGTGGCGCCACTCCTGGGCAGGCTGCACTTTTTTCCCACAGCTCTCGTGTGGCTCTCCCTACAGGGCACACTCCTTGCTCGTGGGGCTCCCCTACATGGGGGACACTCCTGCATGGCACAGCACTCCTTGCATGCATCAGCATTGCACGTGGGCCAGCTCATCACATGGGTCAGGAAGCCCTGGGTTTGAACCCTGGACCTCCCATGTGGTAGGAGGATGCTCTAATGGTTGAGCCAAATCTGCTTCCCTCTCCATGCTTTTTAAAGAATTTCCTTGGAGACATCCTTTTTGACCCATGGATTACTGAGAAGTGTGTTGTTTTATTTCAAAATGTTTAGCAATTTTCCTGTTTTCCTGTTATGGTTTTCTAGTTTGAGTCCATTATGGATACATACTCTGTATTATTTCAACGTTTTAAATATGCTGATGTTTATTTTATAGCCCAGGATTTGTTCTAGCTTGGGGAATGTTCCATGGGCACTTTAAAAGTAAAATATATGTGTTCTGTTGTTGGGTGGAGTATTCTATATATGTCCAATCAGAGCCTGTTGGTTGACTGTTTTGTTAGATCTTCTACATCCCGGAATAACTTTCTGACCACTAGCTCTTTCAATTGCTGAGAGGATCAAGTTGAAGTCTTCAATTATAATGGCGAATTTGTCTGTTTCTCCTTTCGGCTCTATCAGTTTTTGCTTTGTATATTTTGAGCTCTGTTGTTTGGTGTATTCCCCTCAGGATCATTATGTATCATTATATAATACCTCTGTCTCTGCTAATTTTCTTTGCTCTAAAGTTTATGTTATCAGATGTGATCTGCATTTCCCTAATAGCTAATGATGTTGAACATCCTTCCATGTGCTTTTTGAACTTTTGTGCTTCCATTTTGGAAAAATGACTGTTCAGTTCTTTTGTCCATTTTTTAATGGGGTTGCTTGCCGTTTTGTAGTTAAATTGTGTGATCTCTTTTAATAACATGGCAATCAATCTATTATCTATTATATGGTTTCCAAAGCTTTTTTCCCTTTGAGGAGACTGCCTTTTTACTTTCTTGGCAAGGTGTTTTGAAGAACAACAGTATTTAATTTTGAGGCAGTCCCAATTTTCTCTTTTTTTCTTTCATTGCTCATGCTTTGGGTCTAAGGCCCAAGAAACCACCACCAAGCAAAAGGTCTTGAAGATGTTTCCCTATATTTTCTTCTAGGAGTTTTATGGTTCTAGTTTTAATATTTAGGTCCTTAACCAATTTTGAAATAATTTCTGTATAAAGTGTGAGGTAAAGGTTCTCTTACTTTCTTTTAGATATGAATATTCAGTTTTCCCAGTGCCATTTGTGGAATAGACTATTTTTAAATTTTTAAAATTATTTTTAACAAATAATTTCACTGATATATGTTAATAAAGCACACGATTCATCCAAAGTGTGCAATCAATGGTATTGATGTAATCACATAGCTGTGCATTCATCACTTCAATCAAATTTTAGAGCATTTTAACTATTTCCATAATAACAATAAAAAAACAGAAAAAGAAACAAGAAAATTCTTCACCTCTCAATCTCTCTCTGTTTCCCCTGCTGTATGGAGCTGCTATTTCTGGCTATCCCTGCATATTATTTAGTTATTTATGGAGCACTTTTATTGAGATATATTCACATACCCTATGATCTTTCTAAAGTGAAAAATCAATGGCTTTAGTTTAATCACAATGTTGTGCATTCATCATCACAAAATTTTTATAATTATTTCATTGCTCCATAAAGAAAAACTCCACACCCCTTAGCATGCCTTCCCTAGGCCTACACAATAACTAATCAAATTTCATCTTTATAAACTGATCTATATTTACATAGTATATAAATGGAATCATACAATATGTTACACAATATATTTAGTTCATAGTAACACAATCATACAGTATTTGTCCTTTTGTGTCTGGCGTGCTTCGTTCAACATAATGTCCTCCAGATTTATCCATGTTGTCATATTCTTTATGACTTCATTTCTTCTTACAGCTGCATAATATTCCATCATGTGAATACACCATAGTTTTTTTATCCATTCATTAGTTGATGAGCACCTGGGTTGTTCCAGCTTTTAGCAATCATGAATAATGTGCTATGAACATAGGCGTGCAGATATCTGTTCAGGTTAGTGCTCTCAGTTCTTCTGGATATATTCCCAGTAGAGGTATTGCAGGGTCATGTGGCAAATCTATATTCAGCTTCTTTAGGAACTGTCAAACAGTCCTCCACAGTGGCTGCACCATTCTGCATTCCCACCAACAATAAATAAGTGTTCCTATCTCTCCACATCCTCTCTAACACTTGTAGTTCTCTTTTTTTAAATACACTTTTTTTAAAAAGGATATTTAGATTACATTAATGTTACATAAAAAATATAGGGGATTCCCATATGCCTCACTCTCTACCCCTCCCACATTTTCCCACATAAACAACATCCTTCATTACTGTAGTACATTTGTTAAAATTGATGAACACGTTTTGGAGCATTGCCACTAAGCATGGATTATAGTTTGATTATAGTTTACATTCTCATCTGCACAATTTTGTAAGTTATGGCAAGATAGATAATGGCCTGTATCTGTCATTGCAATGCCATGCAGGACAATTCCCAACTCCTGAAAAAGCCCCATATTACACTTGTTTTTCCCTCTCCCACCCCTCAGAACCTCTGGTGACCACTGCCTCCACATCAATAATATAAGTTCTTCCATTGCTAGAATCACAATTAAGTCTATAGTAAAATACCAATAAGTCTATTCTAGTCCTTCATTCATTCCCTAATCCTGAGGATTCTGGGATGGTGATGCCCACTCCACCTCTAACTGAGAGGGGACTTAGATCCCATGAGGCTGATAGATGGGATTATCTTGTTTGCAGTTGTAGACTCAATCTGTTCCTTGGAATGGTCATTGTCCATCATCATCTCCTTGTTAGTTGTCTTGGGTGAGTCCAAAGAACTGGAGAGTAGGTGTTGCAACTCTTTTGAGATTTAGGGCCCAGCTGGCACATGGACAGTCCAAAGACTTAAGTCTCTTGGACCTACAACTATCAACTCTAGTACTAACTATAGGTTCAAATAGAAGGACAGAAGAGGGAAGCGGATGTGGCTCAACTGGTAGAGCTTCCCCCTACCATATAAGGAAGTCTAGGGTTTAATACCCAGGGCCTCCTGGATCATGTGGTGAGCTGGCCCACATGGAGTGCTGCTGCACACAAGGAGGGTCTTTCCACACTGGGATGCCTCCTGTGTAAGGAGTACCCCCCCGTCCCGCAAGGAGTGCACCCCCCCCGCAAGGAGTGCAGCCCCATGCAGGAGTGTAGCCCACTGAGGAGTGGTGCCGCCCACATGGAGAGCTGACACAGCAAGATGATGCAACAAAAAAGAGACACAGAGAAGAGACAATATGAGACACAGCAAACTAGGGAGCTGAGGTGATGTAAGAGATCACCTTTCTCCCACTCTGGAAGGTCCCAGGATGGGTTCCTGGGGCAGCCTAATGAGAATACAACAGACACAGTGAATGACCATGGAGAGCAGACAATGGTTGGGGGAGGGGGGGGATAAGGGAAAAAATGCAACATTAAAGAAAAAAAAAGAGGGAATCAGATTTGGCTCAATGGATAGAGCATCTGCCTACCACATGGGAGGTCCAGGGTTCAAACCCAGGGCCTCCTGACCCATGTGGTGAGCTGGCCCACACGCAGTGCTGATGTGCACAAGGAGTGCTGTGTCATGCAGGGGTGTCTCTCATGTAGGGGAGCCCCACGCTCAAAGAGTGCAGCCTGCCCAGGAGTGGTGCCACACACAGAGAGAGCTGACATAGCAAGATGACGCAACAAAAATAGACACAGATTCCCGGTGCTGCTAACAAGAATACAAGCGAACATAGAAGAACACACAGCAAATAGACACAGAGAGCAGACAACTGGGGGAATGGTGGGGTAGGGGAGAAAAATAATAAAAAATAAATCTTTTAAAAACATAAAATTAAATAAAATTAAATAAAAAAGAAGGGGCAGAAGAGCCATGTGTAGGGAAATCACAACTGAATCCAATTCTGTCACATTGGGGAGCATAAATTCCAAAGTAGTGCCCACTTGCAGGTCACCAAACTCCTGAGCTGTCTGCCCTGCCTATAGTATCTGGACATCTCTAGAGCCCTCAGGAGCCCCACTATTTAAGGCAATATTTACTTTGGCAGTCAATGAGATCTTGCTGAGATGTGCATAAGTGTAATCTCTGGTATGACCTCCTGACTCACTTTGAAACCTCTTAGCCATATAAATTCATTTGTCTTTACTTTTTCCCCCTTTTGGTCAAGATCTTTTTCCAATTTCATTGCTAGTTGGTGCTTGGTAGTAATCCCTCAGTGCCAGGGAGGCTCACCTCTGGGAGTCATGTCCCACACTGGGGGAAGGAATGCATTTATATGCTGAGTTTGGCTTAGAGAGATTCCACATTTGAGCAACAAGGAAGCTCCCAGGAGGTAACTCTTAGGCACCCTATAATACTAGGCTAAATCTCAAAGGTTCATTTGTATAGTCATCAATATCAAGGGCCTGTCAATGGACTACCCTCCTTCACTGGTCACTGCCACTGTACTTGGGGGATTCTTACTATTCCATTAGAGAATGTGGCAGAGCTCTCCAGGATGTGAATTCGATATTCTTTCAATTATTGTGTGAGCATACACTCACTGTGACAATGCCCCATGAACACTTGAACACATTTATGAGCCTTATAGGCATGCCCCATGTGAACTTCCTCCCATGCATCCCCATCACTGACACCCCACACCAATAATCCTCCACTGCCACAGGTGCAACCCTTCTGTGATTCATAACTTCTTCAAAAATGAAGCTAACAAAATAACCAAATACGACTAATCAGAAAATGACATAATAATGATAGTTTTAAAAATCAGAAATATAAAAAATTGAAATTTTTTAAATCAAAAGTAATGCAAAAAATATTTTAAAACATTTTTTGACATTACGTCTTTCATCATTATAAGAGCTGTTGTCTTATATGTACAGTGACATTTTCTTCCATTTATTCCCCTAGTGTCTTATTTTTTTCATTTTGTCTTCAAAGAAGCTTTAGGTTACAGAAAAGTGATATACAGAATATAGGGGAGTCCCATATGCCCAACCTACTCCCCCTTTTCCCATTTCCCCTTTTAATAACATTTTACATGTGAGTGGTACATTTGTTAAAATTGATGTACAAATATTGAAACATTGCTACTAACCATGGTCAATGATTTACATTATGGTTTACATTTTGGACCATACACTGAAAAATTTTTGATGAAATTTAACTTGGCCTCTATCCGTTGTTGTAAGATATGTAGAACACTTTTGTCATCCCCAAAATGCCCCATGTTCCATCTATTCTATTCCTCTCTCCCCCTCCCCTCAGGACCCATGGCAACCACCAAGCTTCACTCTTTGAAGAACAAGATTGAGTTTTGCAACAACATTGAGAGCTTGATATACTGGCCTGTCCTCCCCTATTAGGGGAGAGAGATTCCTCCCCTCTATTTGAGAACATAGCAGGACTCCCCAGGATGGGAGTCCATCACCTTGCCACTATGTGCCTCTCCACCCACTGATAAAACCCACTATGACAAGATGAACATGCACACACTCCCTTGAACCCTGTCCCAGGTGCACCCTGTCCCACATGCCCCCCATATCCAACATCCTAATCCAGTAACCCTCCCCTGCCATATTTGCCAAAAGAAGATTCCCAACATTGTAGTTTTTTGGTTTTATTTTCCCCATGGTTTTGTTTTATTTACTTATTTATTTTTATTTATTTCTCTCCCCTTCCCCCCACCCCAGTTGTCTGTGTCTATTTGCTGCGTGTTCTTCTTTGTCTGCTTCTCTTGTTGTCAGTGGCACGGGAATCTGTGTTTCTTTTTTGTTGCGTCATCTTGTTGTGTCAGCTCTCTGTGTGTGCAGCACCATTCTTGGGCAGGCTGCACTTTATTTCGCGCTTGGCGGCTCTCCTTACAGGGTGCATTCTTTGCGCATGGGGCTCCCCTACGCGGGGGCACCCCTGCGTGGCAGGGCACTCCTTGCGCGCATCAGCACTGCGCATGGGCCAGCTGCACATGGGTCAAGGAGGCCCAGGGTTTGAACCACGGACCTCCCATGTGGTAGACGGACGCCCTAACCACCGGTCCAAGTCCGCTTCCCTCAACATTGTAGTTTTAACCACATACCCACAAATCCCCAGAGTTCACCTCTCCCCCCCAACCCCTCCCCCAGTTCCATGGACTCTCTGTCTTTTTATTTATTTATTTTAGATATATTTTTAATTTTTATTTATTTCTCTCCCTTTCCCCCTCACCGCCCCCCCCCCCAGTTGTTTGCTCTCTGTGTCCATTCGCTGCGTTTTCTTCTGTGATCACAACTATCCTTAGCAGCAGTATCAGAAATCTGCATTTCTTTTTGTTGCATCATCTTCTCATGTCAGCTCTCCGTGTGTGCGGCGCCATTCTTGGGCAGGCTGCACTTTCTTTCGCGCTGGGCGGCTCTCCTTATGGGGCACACTCCTTGTGTGTGGGGCTCCCCTACTCGGGGGACACCCCTGTGTGGCATGGCACTCCTTGTGCGCATCTGCACTGCACATGGGCCAGTTCCACATGGGTCAAGGAAGCCTGGGGTTTGAACTGCAGACCTCCCATGTGGGAGGTGGATGCCCTAACTACTGGGCCAAGTCCGCTTCCCTGTGTTTCTTCTTTGGACAAATGTCAATTCAAGTCTTTGCTCATTTTTTAATTGGATCATTTGTCTTTTTATTGTTGAGTTGTAACATCTCTTTGTATATCATGGCATTAAACCCTTACTGGACATGTGATTTCCAGATATTTTCTCCACTGAGTCAGTGCCTTTTCACACTTCTGACAAAGTCCTCTGAGGTACAAAAATGTTTAATTTTGAGGAGGTTCCATTTATGTTTTCTGTTGTTGCACATATTTTGGGTGTAAGGTCCAAAAAACCACCACCTACCACAAGGTCTTTAAGATGTTTCCCTACATTTTCTTCTAGTAGTTTTATGGTTCTGGCTTTTATATTTAGGTTTTTGATCCATATTGAATTGATTCTTATATAGGGTGAGATAGGAGTCTGTGGCAGTTTGAGATTATTTATGAATTCCAAAACAAGATATTTGAATATGTTTGCAAACTGGTCTGTTCCTCTGGCATGATACCCTTTGATTATATTGGATTCAGTTGAGATGCCTTTGATTAAATTATATTAAGGTTAGGGTTTTGATTTGACCATGTCATTAGGGCAACTTGGTTTGAGTCCCTGCCCCCTTCGTGGGCTATATATTCAATCAAGAATACAGAAGAAGAAATATGCAGAGGAATAGAGAGAGCTCCACAGATATGGAAGAGGAATGAACTTTGATCCTGCAGCCCCAGCAAGAGAGCTGAGCCTGATAGTTTACAGCAGACCTTGTGAAGAGAACAGAGCTGCTAAGAAACAAACCCCGGGAAGACAAATGAGCCTTATGCCAGCCTCCAGCTGAGATCAGAAGAAGCTGGAGGGACACGGACATGGCTCAACTGATAGAGCATCCATCTACCATATGGGGGGTCCAGAGTTCGATCCCCAGGGCCTCCTGACCCATTTGGTAAGCTGACCCATGTGAAGTGCTGTAGCGCATAAGGAGTGCTGAGCCATGCAGGGGTGCCCCCGCGTAGGGATGCCCCACATGCAAGGAGTGCGCCCCGCAAGGAGAGCCGCCCCAAATGAAAAAGCACAGCCTGCCCAGGAGTGACGCCATACACATGGAGAGCTGATGCAGCAAGAAGACACAACAAAAAAGAGATGCACTTTCCCAGTGCTGCCGGGTAATGCAAGAGGATGCAGAAGAACACACAGCAAATGGACACAGAGAGCAGACAATGGGGGAGAAGGGAAAAGAAATAAATAAATCTTAAAAAAAAAAAAAAAGAAAAAGTAGAAGCTGGACCCAAGGAGCCTTAAGAGGGAGTCAGAAAGGCTGACCCCGCCCCCCAGACGTCACCCACCATCTTCCTTCAACATGTGGCAACAGAGTTTGGCAAGAAAGTAACCTTGAGCTGGACTCTTTAGGGTCTTGTAACTGTGAACTTCTACCTCAAATTAATGCCCTTTATAAAAGCCAGTGTATTTCTGGTACTTTGTATCGACACCCCTTTGGCTGACTAATATAGGATCCTCTTTCATTCTTTTGGTTATAGATACTCTGTTCTACCAGCACCATTTGTTGAAGATACTGTTTTGTATCTTCAGACGTGGACTTGGGGCAGCAGAGGTGGCTCAAGTGATTGGGTGCCTCCCTCCCACATGGGAGGTCCTGGGTTTGGTTCCTGGTACCTCCTAAAAAGGCAAACAGAGAGCAGACAGTGAGCACCAAACAACAACGGGGATAGGGTGGAGGATTAAATAAATAAATCTTTAAAAATAAAACAAAAAATACATGGATTTAGTAGGATTGTCAAAATCAGTTGACCATAGAGGTGAGGGCTTATTTCTGGATTCTCAATTCTATTCCCCTGATCGATGTATCTATCTTTATGCCAGTACATGCTGTTTTGACCATGGTAGCTTTGTAATATGTTTTAAGGTCAGCTATATTCATTAAAGAAATTGGTCTGTAATTTTATTTTTTCATAATATTTTTATTTGGCTTTGGTATTAGGGTGATGTTAGCTTCATAGAATGAATTTGACAGCATTCCTTCCTGTACAACTTTCTGGAAGAGTTTGAGCAAGAAGGTATTAGGTCATCTTTGAATTATCGGTAGAATTCACCTGTGAAACCATCTGGTCTGAGACTTTTCATTGAGGTTTTTGATGACTGTTTCAATTTATTTACTTGTGATTGGTTTGTTGAGATCCTCTATTTCTTCTAGGGTCTGCGTTTTGTTCATGTTTCTGGAAATTTGTCCATTTCATCAATGTTGTCTAATTTGTTGGCCTACAGTTGTTCATAGTGTCCTCTTATGATCTCTTTTCTTTCCGCTGGGTCAGTGGTAATGTCATCGTTCTTATTTCTGATTTTACTTATTTGCATCTTCTCTCTTTTTAATTTGTTCATCTAGCTAAGGGCTTGTTAATTGTGTTGATCTTCTCAAAGAACCAACCTTTAGTTCTGTTGATTTTCTCTGGTTTTTTTTCCTCCCTTTCACTTATTTCTGCTCTAATTTTTATTATTCGTTTCCTTATGCTTTGGGATTTGTTTGCTCTTCTTTTTCTAGTTTCTCCAGGTGTCTTTGATTTTAACTCTTCATTCTTTTTTAATATGAGCATTGAGGGCTATAAATTTCCCTCTCAGCACTACTTTTTTTTTTTTTTAATCACATAGGTTTTTGTATTTTGTGTTCTTGTTTTCATTTTATTTATTGATTTCTCTTGTAATTTCTTCTTTAACTCATTGACTATTCAAGAGTGTATTGATTAATCTCCATATATTTGTGAACTTTCCCTTTTTTCACCTTTTTTTAAAATTTATTTTGTAAAAATATTACATAAAAAAAAATATGAGGTCCCATTCAACCCCACCCCCCCCCCAGCAACACTCACTCCCATCATCATGACACATCCATTGCACCTGGTAAGTACATCTCTGGGCATCTCTGCACCCCATGGTCAACGGTCCACATCAAGTCCCACACTCTCCCCCACTCCATCCAGTGGGCCCTGGGAGGACTCACAATGTCCAGTGATTGCCCCTGAAGCACCATCCAGGGCAACCCCAAGTCCCAAAGGCGCCCCCACATCTCATCTCCTCCTGCCACTCCCCACACCCCTCAGCCACCATGTCCACTTTTCCCACTCCAAAGCCACCTTTTCTCTGTGGACCTTGGATTGGCTTTTTTCACCTCTTATTAATCTCCAAATCAATTCCATATGGTCAGAGAAAGTATTTTGCATAATTTCAATGTTTTTAAATTTATTGAGATCTGACTTATGTCCCAACATATGGCCTATCCTAGAGAAAGATTCATGAGCACTTGAGAAGAATGTATATCCTGCTGTTTTGAGTGTAATGTTATATAAATGTCTATTAGATCTAATTCATTTATCATATTATTCAAGCTTTCAGTTTCTTTACTTATCCTCTGTCCAGATGTTTTATTTAACGCTGAGAGTGGAGTGTTGAAATCTCCCACTATTGTTTTGCCAGCGTGTGTCTCGTGTATTTTGGGGCACCCATGTTAGCTTCATAAATATTTGTTATTGTCATTTATTTTTGGTAAATTGTCCCTTTTATTAATCTGTAGTAAACTACATCTTTTATAACAGTTTTGCATTTAAAATCTATTTTATCCAATATTATTATCATTACATCTTCTCTTTTTTTTATTGCTATTAGTGTGGAATATCTTTTTTCAACCTTTCACTTTCAGCCTGATTGTGTCCTTGTGTCAAAGGTACTTCTCTTGTAGACAATAAATAAATGGCTCATTTTTAAAAAAAATCAATTCTCCAAGTCTATGCCTTTTAACTGGGGAGTTCATACCATTAATGCTCAGTGTTACTGCTATAAAGGCATTACTTACTTCATTCATTTTATCCTTTGGCTTACTATTGTCTGTCTTTTAACACTTTCAGTTTCTCTTACTTCTGTTCACTTCTACCTTTCAGGCTGTCACACATCCCTTAATATCATAGATTTGGTCTTTTTTTATTATTATTATTTCTCTCCCCTTTCCCCTGCTCCTATTGTCTGCTCTGTGTCCATTCGCTGTGTGTTCTTCTGTGTCCACTTGCATTCTTGTCAGCAGCACCAGGAATCTGTGTCTCTTTTTGTTGCGTCATCTTGCTGCATCAGCTCTCCGTTTGTGTGGCACCACTCCTGGGCAGTCTGCACTTTTTTCGTGTGGAGCGGCCTCTGCTACACAAGGGACACCACTGCATGGCACGGCACTCCTTGCACGCATCAGCACTGCACATGGGCCAGCTCACCACACAGTTCAGGAGGCCCTGGGTTTGAACCCTAGACCTCCCATGTGGTAGATGAATGCTCTATCAATTGAGCCAAATCCACTTTCATAGATTCAGTCTTTTGATATCATACTCCCTCAGTTTTTGTTCATCTGTCAAGTCTTTTTTTTTTAAGATTTGTTTATTTCTCCCCTCCCCCATTGTTTTTGCACTCACTTCTGCTCTCTGTGTCCATTTGCTGTGTGTTCTTCTGTGTCTGCTTGTCTTCTCATTAGGCAGCACCAGGAACCTATCCGAGGTTTTCTGCAGTGGGAGAGGTGCTCCATCTCTTGCGCATCCTCAGCTCCCTGGTCTGCTGCGTCTCTTATTGTCTCTCCTCTGGGTCTCTTTTTGTTGCATCATCTTGCTGTGCCAGCTCTCCACTCGGGCCAGCCCCCCACTCAGGCCAGCTTGCCCTTCAGGCCAGCTTTCCTTCACCAGGAGGCCCCGGGAACTGAACTCTGGACCTCCTACATGGTAGATGGGAGCCCAATCACCTGAACCACATCTGCTTCCCTGTCTGTAAAGTGTTTAAATTCGCTTTCATATCTGAAGGATACTTTTGCCAGATAAAGCATTCTTTGCTGGCAGTTTTTCTCCTTCATTTCCTTAAATAAATAGTACTCCCTTCTTGCCTCCATGATTTCTGATGCGAGAACGGCACTTAGCTTTATTAAGGCTCCCTTATAAATAATACGTTTCTTTTCTTTTTTGCTTTCAAAATCCTCTTTATTGTTGGCCTTCAACAATTTGAAAAGTAGATGTCTCGGAGTAGGTCTATTAGGATTTGTTCTGTTTGGAGTAGGTGGCCTTTCTTGAATACTGATATTCATGTTTTTATAAGGGTTGAAATTTTTTTAGTCAGTATATCCTTAAATATTTTTTCTGCCTCTTTTCTGTTCCCTTTTCCTTCTGGAATACTTATAACATGTATGTTTGTGGTTTCATATTATCATTCAGTTCCCTGAGACCCTGTTCAATTTTTTGCATTCTTTTCTCTTTCTCTTCTCCTATCTTTTCGATTTCAAATGTCCTGTTTTCAAATTCATTTATTTGTTCCAAGATTTCAAATCTGCTGTTATATGCCTCTAATGTATTTTTAATCTCATCCATTTGTCTTTCATTCCCATAAGCTGTTACTTCTTTGCAGGCTTTCAGATTGTCCTTTATGCTCACACAGTGTCAGCTTAATAGCCATTATCTCTTTAGTCATATTTTCCTTCATCTCCTTAAACATATTTCCTTCATCTCCTTAAAATGATGTTTGTTTGAACATCATTTATTAGTTGCTTAAATCCTGAGTCTCCTGTAGATTCTTGGCATGTTTCTTTGACTAAGCCATGTCTTCTTGTTTCTTAGCATAGGTTGTTATCTTTTGTTGATAACTAGGCATCTGCTTATGTTGAGGATTTTACTCTGTTGATCAATTTCTCTCTCTTGCCTGGTGGTTTTATTTCACAGCTCTTCTTTGATTTTTTTTAAAGATTTATTTTATTTATCTCTCCCCACCCCCTCATTGTTTGCACTTTCTATGTCTGTTCTTCTTTGTTTCTGTTAGGAGGCATCGGGAACCAAACCCAGGACCTCCGATGTGGGAGGGAGGCACCTGATTGCTTAAGCCACCTCCATTCCCTGTTTTGTTGTGTCTCTCCCTGTATTGTTCCTCTTGTGCCTCTTCTTGTGTCATCTTGTCATGCCAGCTCACCATTCTGCTCATCCTCTTTAGGAGGCACCAGGAACCTCTGCTCCCTGCTTTGTTGTATCTCTCATTATGTTTATCTTCTTGTGTCTCTTATTCTGTCAGCTTGCCATGCCTGCCCGCTCTGCCAGCTCCCTGTCCTTTTTAGGAGGCACCGGGATCCAAACCACGGACCTCCCATGCAGTAAGGGAAGCCCAATCTCTTGAGCCACATTCACTTCCCCTTCTTTGATTTTTAACTTTTTCTAAAACTTTAGTGTTGTCCTGGTTATGTAGTCACCGCTAATAGGGCCCCACCAGGTTTAGCGTGCAGGCGTCTTCCTTCACTTTCCCGGCTGGCCAGGAGATGGCGCTCCTCAGCAAACCCTTCCACGGAGATGAATCCTTCACTTTCCTCTACCTCATCTGACCTAGCGAGTTACAAAGGGAAACCAGTCAGCCCTCAGCGGTAAACCCCCTTTTTTCTGGGAGCAATCTGTCCTTCCCCCTCTCCATTGGCTGCTCAGCCGCAGCTCCGAGGCTGTTCACGTCAGGATTGGGGATGGGTGGCATTCCTAGCTGCAGGAGTATAAACTCACAGTTTTCCACTTGGTCTCTCCATCTTTTTGTCCCCAGACCTTCCTGGATGATGCTCGCTGCACTTTCCTGGCCTTCAGGGTCCCCAAAGCATCTCCCGTGGACTACTTCTATGCCTTCTTCCCTATTTGCAAGAGAACTGCACCCAGTCTGAGCTATCTTGGATAGCTCAATGCCATCTTGGGTCAGTCCCTGGACCTGGTATTCTGTCTTCTACTTTGTGTCTCTACAAAGTTGTCTACTTTAGTTATTTAATATTAGTGGAATTACACAACTTCTGTCCTTTAGCGTCTGGCTTATTTCACTTAACGTGTCTTCTGAGTTCAGCCATGTGGTAGCATGTATCAGAATTTCATCCCTTATGTGGCTGAATAATATTCCATTGTTGGTATATACCACATTTTGTTTATCCATTCATCTGCTGGTGGACAGTTGGGTTGCTTTCACCTTTTGGTTATTATAAATAATTCTGCTATGAACATCAGTGTGCAAATAACTGTTTTTGAGTCTCTGCTTCCAATCATTTGGAGTAAAATACCTAGACTTGCGATTACCAGATCATATGTTACTTCCTTGTTTAATTCCTTCAAGAGGAACCACCAAACTGTTTTCCACAGTGGCTGCACAATTTTACATTCCCATCAACAGCATAGGATGGTTCCTATTTTTCCACATCCTCGTTAACCCTTGTTATTTTCCATTTTCAAATAATAGCCATTCTAATGGTGTGAGGTGGTGTCTATTGTGGTTTTGATTTGCATTTCCATAATGGCTAATGATGTTGAGCATCTTTTCATGTGTTTATTGGCCATTTGTATGTCTTCTTTGGAGAAATGTCAGATACATGGTTTCCAAATATTTTCTCCCATTCTTTTGGTTGTATTAATCAGGGTTTTCTAGGGAAACAGCTGAGAGGAGATATCTGTAAATAGAATGAGATTTTATAAAATTGTCTCATGCAACCGTGGGGATGTACAAGTCCAAATTCTGTAGGGCAGGCTGCAAGCCAGGGGCTCACATGAAGGTCCTCATTGAAGTCCCCAGGAGATGCTGGCTCTCTGAAGGAGAGATGGGGGTTCCCTTTCTGAGTGCTGAAATCACTTCTCCTGTATTAGTCAGCCAAAGGGGTGCTGATGCAAAGTACCAGAAATCTGTTGACTTTTATAAAGGGTATTTATTTGAGGTAGAAGCTTATAGTCACAAGGCCATAAAGAGTAAGTTACGGAAGCAGATTTGGCTCAACAGAGAGAGCATCTGCCTACCACATGGGAGGTCCAGGGTTCAAACCCAGGGCCTCCTGACCCATGTGGAGCTGGCCCACGTGCAGTGCTGATGTACACAAGGAGTGCTGTGCCACGCAGGGGTGTCCCCCGCATGGGAGGGCCCCATGTGCAAAGAGTGCACCTTGTAGGGAGAGCTGCCCCGTGCAAAAAGCACAGCCTGCCAGGAGTGGCACCGCACACACAGAGAGCTGACGCAGCAAGACGACACAACAAAAAGAAACAGATTCCCCATGCCGCTGACAAGAATACAAGCGGACACAGAAGAACACACAGCGAATGGACACAGGAAGCAGACAACTGAGGCGGGGAAGGGGAGATAAATAAATAAATCTTTAAAAAAAAAAGAGTAAGTCACTTCCCTCATCAAAGTCTGTTGCCACGTGTTGGAGCAAGATGGCTGCTGGTCTCTGGGAGGGTTCTGCCTTCCTCTTCCTCCTAAGGCTCCATGGTCCCAGATTCTTCTGACCTCAACTGTAGGCTGGCATAAGGCTCATCTCTCTTCCCAGGGCTCATTTCTTTCTGGGTTCAGCTACTCTGTTCTCTTCAGCTGCAAACTATCAGGCTCATCTCTCTTCCCGGGGCCTCTGCCCTGTCTGTGGAGTGCTCTCTATTCCTCTTTCTTCTCTGCGTATCTACTTCCGTGTAAGAGTCTGTTTTATCAACCTACCGAGGGGGTGGGGACTCAACCTGCATGCCCTAATGACATGGCCAAGTCAAAGCCCTAATCTCAACATAATTTAATCGATGGCATCTCAGCTGAATCCAGTACAACCAAAGGGTATCACCCACAGAGGAACAGACCAGTTTACAAATATAATCGATTATCTTTTCTGGAATTCACAAATAATATCAAACTACTACATCTCCTCTTAAGGCCTTCAGCTGATTGAGTAAGACATCATTCATTGCTGACGGCATCTCCTTAGTTGATGGTAGATGTAACCAGCCGTCTATGCAATCAACTCACTGATGATTAAAGTCCATGGAATGCCCTTATATTACAATTAGCTCAGTGCTTGCTTGACCAAACAACTGGGCACCATTACCTGACCAAATTGACATATTAGCCTAACCATCAGGGTGGTTTTTCATTTTTTTTTAAATGTCCTATGATATACAAAAGTTTTTTTTATTTTGATGAGGTCCAGTTTATTTTTTTGTTGTTGCTCATGCTTTTGTTGTACTATCTAAGAATCCATTGCCTAACACAAGGTCCTGAAGATATTTCTCTATACTTTCTTCTAAGAGTTTTATAGTTTTAGCTCTTATATGTAGGCTGTTCACCCATTTTGAGTTAATATTTGTGTATGATGTGAGGTAAGGGTCCACTTTCATTCTTTTGCATGTGGATACCCAGTTTTCACAGCACCACAAGACTGTTCTTTCCCCACTCAGTGGGACTCCTATAAAAAAAAAATCTATTTGTCATAAATGAATGGGTTTATTTCTGAACTCTCAGTTCTATTCCATTGTTCTTTATGTCTGTCCTTGTGCCAGTACCACCTTGTTTTGATTACATTTCCTTTGTAGTAAGTAGTGAAATAGGGAAGTGTGAGTCCTCCAATTTCTTTTTCAAGATGGTTTTGGCTATTTGGGGTTCCTTGCCCAAATTTATATTTGTTTTTAATTGTTTTATCTTCTTGATGAATTGTCCCTTTTATCAACATTTAGTGGTATTCTTTTCCCTTGTAATAGTTTTTGTCTCTTTGTTTACTCTCGCAGATCTCTTTTCTTTACTATTTGCATGGATAATTTTTTTTCCATCCTTTTACTTTCAACCTACTTGTGTTTTTAAATTTTACTGAGTCTTTTATAAGCAGCAAATAGTTGGGCCATACTTTTAAATCCATTCTGTCAATCCTTTTAACAGGAGAGTTTAGTTTATCAACATTTAAAGTAATTGATGAGGAAGCGGACTTGGCCCAGTGGTTAGGGCGTCCGCCTACCACATGGGAGGTCCGTGGTTCAAACCCCAGGCCTCCTTGACCCATGTGGAGCTGGTCCATGTGCAGTGCTGATGCGTGCAAGGAGTGCCCTGCCATGCAGGGGTGTCCCCCGTGTAGGGGTGATATAGCCTGTGCATTAAATCAAAATTATTTCCAAGAGTACCTAGTCTCCAAGATGACCAAATAAGTAATATAGGCCCTACAGTCTTTGAATGTTCAGAAGGGATGTGAGACTGAGTGTGTATTCAGGGCTGCCTCCAGACGATGTGGAAGATATGCTAATCCAAACTGGCTTGGATGTGGAGAATATGTAACTCACCGGGAGGAAATAACCTATCTGATACTAAGATCTGAAGAACCTAACCAAAGGTCTGTTTACCATCACTGTTAGTCTTCCTAATCCTATATCCTCTGTATAAAAGGGTCTGGAAAAGGCTGTTCGGGGCTCGGTTTTTATTAGGACAAGAGTCCGCCGAGCCCGGCCGGTCGAAATAAACCAACTTCCTTCTCGGTATTCTCGTGTCCTGGCCTTCGAAACCGCGCCTATCCGAATTTCTCCACTACAGGGGAGCCCCACGTGCAAGGAGTGCGCCCTGTGAGGAGAGACGCCCAGTGCAAAAGAAAGTGCAGGCTCCCCGGGAATGGCGCCGCACACACGGAGAGCTGACACAAGATGACACAACAAAAAAAAACACAGATTCCCATGCTGCTGACAACAGCAGAAGCGGACGAAAGAAGAACACGCAGCTAATGGACACAGAGAACAGACAGCTGGGGTGGGCATGGGGGGAAGGGGAGAGAAATACATAAAAAAATAAAAATAAAGTAATTGGCGAGAATTAAGGATTTACTTCTGCATTTTGCTTTTGATTTTTGTAAGTTATATTTATTTTTGATCCTCAATTCTTTTATCATGGCCTACTTTTTCATTTTAAAGCAGTGCTACTGAAATATATTCACATACCATACAGTCTATTTCCAAAGTGTATAATCAATGGCTTTTAGGATAATCACAATGTTATGCATTCATCGCCACAAAAAAGTTTAGATCAATTTCATTACTCAAAAAAAAAAAGCCCACACTCTTTCACTGTCACCTCTCTATCCTTCCCCGGCCCTACATAAGCACTAATCTAGTTTCATCTTTTTAAATTGATTTATATTTACGTTTCATATAAATGGAATCATTCAATATGTTCATTCTTTGTGTCGGGCTTCTATCACTGAGCTTAATGTGGTTTTTTGTCTGATATTAACCTTGTAACATTAACATATACTTGTTCATTTTCAAAGGAAAACAGTCATATATGCAATATTACCCATATTCAGTTTCGACATCGGCTTTTTTTTCTTGGAGTAAAAACAGCATATTTATAATGGTTCACATACCTGCCATGACAGCAAAAGGGACTGTAACTTGCATATAAGACACTCAAGAACTTTCCACACTCCTCCTTGGCGATTAGAGCAGTGCAATTAATAAAACAAAATAACCAAAAAAGTGACTATTCTCATTTAAATAGGCATCAAAAATTCATTTTGACAAAGAAGATGAAAGGGGCATTCTCTAACTCCTAGATGGCAGGAAGCAGAGTTTTTCAGAACCAAAAACAAGGAAAGCCCTAATTGAGAGCTCAAGGCTCCAACCCTCAGGCTTTTAACTGTGGCTTTTAACTAATGCATTATTTTAACATATCAAACGATTTGACCTTTCCTTTATAGGAAATTAAAACTAAGGACATCAACATATCCTAACATTCTTCAGAAATGCAAACACCCTGAGAGAGATCCTGCCAGACTCTACACAGGGATCTGCTGTTTAGGTGCAGTTGGTACAATTTCTTATTTGAAGTAGTTTCATAATATTAGAACTGTTCGAGTCTTCCAGGTTCTGTTTCCTGCTATGCTATTCACCAAAACAACCTCTATTGGTAAGATTCTTCATTGCTCGAATGTAGAAACTGCTTAATAAAATTCTCCAGCTCATTTTCAGGTTGAACAGCTTTATTTCTTAAAAGCTTTGAATTGTTTTGTATTTTCTCCAACTGATCTATTTCTTTGGATAATGTAGCAATTTCTTCTTCCAGATGTCTTTAAGTAATATCAACTTGTGGGCACAGGCAAGCAAAACAGGTAGCCATCTCTTAGTGTACTTGATGGCTGCACTTGCACTTGTGAAGCTAACAACCATCTGCAGTGTTTCAGTTGTCTAGTTCACAAACTGCCGTTTAAAGGCTCTCCTTAGCACAGGGGTCCATGACAGTCTTTCATAAAGATACACAGTCCCATACATACTTAAAGAAACACTTATGGGTTTCCAAAGCACTCTTCCAACAACAGTGATGCCCAGAGAAGTTCTACGTGTAAGCAAAGCTAATCCTGTTACTAAAGTAACCATGAGTTTGTTCTGTAATGCATTATCTGGCATTGCAGGACTGGTAGGAGCAGTGGGAGTAAAAACTAAAGAGCTTAGGGAGCTGAAAGACAGACTCTGAAAACCCTAGCAGCACCTTCTGAGAATTATTAGGGCCCAAGGAAAAATGAAACATAATATCTTCTTGAAAATCTGAGCATAACTTGTGGCAGTTTAGGTCACAGCTGACTTCAAATTTCTTGCAGGGGATCAGGATGTGTAGTTTATTCTGAATACCAGTGGAAAGTAATGGCTTCACATTTTCGAAAACTTCTTTCTAGGATTGAAGCATTGAGGCACTGAATTCACTGATGCACGGATCAGCCAAATTTCTTCCCATAATCTTCTATGTGCTTATTTAGCTCACTCTTAAATACTTTCAATACACTTGGAGTAGGGTGAAACTCAGAACAAAATTCATCAACCAAACAGAGTCAACAAATTTCATCTGTCATGGGACATGAAACCTTGCTTGCCACCTCCTCGTAACCTTTTGGATGTTTTTTTACATCCGGCATTAGGAGATTCATCTGATTTGTAATAAAATCCAATCTATCAATTTGGTCTTCCCACTCTTCCGTTGAATAAACCCCTTTCTCTGCTGCTGCCAACTTACTGAATCCATTATAGTTTTCACAGTAACTAGTACCTGTTTAGCTCTGATGGTGTGCTGTTCAAGTTTGTTTTCACTGCTGACTGTGAGATATTCTCCTCAAATATTTGTTCAAAATGCTGCGATGCCTGAAACCATGCCTGAAATCCATTGGTGAGTGCCCCACCTCCTTCTGGCACCCCTGTGCTTCCTGCTTTCTAGCACTAAGAACTTCCTCTGCTGAAACAAAGAAGATATGACTCTGGGCTTCCGGAGGATTAACAACTTTGAGCTCCTCCACCAAGAAATTCAAGCATCTTTCCATACCCTACCCATGTATGTCTTTCATATATCCTGGCTCTGACACAGAAGCATCCCAACATTTATTCAGGATGAAAATATTAGGCTTGGAAAGTCGCTCATTTACCCTGTGAAAAACTTTTTCCAAGTTCATTAATATTGATTCAGGGAAGCAGACTTGGCCCAGTGGTTAGGGCGTCCACCTACCACACGGGAGGTCCATGGTTCAAACCCCGGGCTTCCTTGACCCGTGTGGAGCTGGCCCATGCGCAGTGCTGATGCGCGCAAGGAGTGCCATGCCACGCAGGGGTGTCCCCTGCATAGGGGAGACCCACGCACAAGGAGTGCGCCCCATAAGGAGAGCCACCCAGTGCGAAAGAAAAGTGCAGCCTGCCAAGAATGGCACCACACACGTGGAGAGCTGACACAACCAGATGACGCAACAAAAGAAACAGATTCCTGTGCAGCTGACAACGACAGAAGCGGACAAAGAAGAACACACATCAAGTAGACACAGAACAGACAACCAGGGTGGGGCGGGGGGGAAGGTAAGAGAAATAAATAAATCTTAAAAAAAAAAAATACTGATTCAGAGTTTGCAACCAAAACAAAGACATCAGCATCTAAACAAAACTTACCAATCCAGCTCGCCAGCTCTGTAGTGACATCTGTGCTGGACCGTTCACTAAAACAAGATCTCTTTCCAGCATGCACATTTTGCCTTTGGCCAAACCACATGTGCAAAAGAGTCAGCTTTCAAGTCATTGTCCAGATGAAGGGCATGGGTCAGCTGATTAACTGTCTTCACACACTTTTTTTCACCTGCTTCTTCTGCCATAAGACAGACTTTATCTCCATCCGTACCTTCAATGCTCAGAAAGCAGCCGGTTGTATGGCCAATCCAATGAGGGAGAACTTTAATCCACAGCACTGCACTGACAACAGAGCTCTGCCACTACTCGTCCTGCTAAAAATGCCCCTTTCACACGTCTCCAAGACAGCACCTCACAGTGATGATGAAGCCAGCTAGTAAGACAGGGAATCAACAGGTGGATCTGGAACCTGGCAGAGAGTCCACGTGGACCTCAGTAACCCCAACGTGGCTGCTGGAACACCATCCCCGAGATCCTGCCATCCAGAACAAAAAGACTCCTTCTGGAAGCCAGGAGAAGCCCTGGACATTCCCCAAGGACTTGATCACTGGCCCTCATGGGCGATTGATGGGGGGTGATCAATCCAAACAGCAAACAGCTGGGACTCCTCCCCTGCCATGAGCAAAGGGGTGGAATAATTGACAGCTCAAGAAGCAGGCACAAGGCCTGAACTCACCCTTTCACCTTTAGATCCCTGTTCCTGCCCTCTGCACCCTGCTTTCACCATTCCTCTGCCATAATGGCCATCCAAGTAAGACCGAGGCATTATCATCTATAACGGGGACTTGTAGGCTGCCAGCCCACTTATCACTTTTCAGCCCCTTCCTCTTCACCTGGGACCCATGGTCTGTTACTTTCTCCCATTTCTCATCCCTCCCTACCTGAAAAAATTACTGGTCTAACTCACCTGATGTGCTGTTGAAATTCCTTTCTGCAGCATAGTGAAGAACCTAGACAAAATCCAGTCATATATTTGGCAAGCCAGCCAGGAGCTTATTGGTGAGTGAAACTATGGCCTGCAGCCTGTTTAATGCCTTCCTTTGGTTCTCCATTTCATTTTATTTTATTTTATTTTTTAAAGATTTATTTATTTATTTATTTCTCTCCCCTCCCCCCCACCCCGGTTGTCTGTTCTCTGTGTCTATTTGCTGCGTGTTCTTTTCTGTCTGCTTCTGTTGTTGTCAGCGGCATGGGAATCTGTGTTTCTTTTTGTTGTGTCATCTTGCTGCATCAGCTCTCCGTGTGTGTGCAGCACCATTCCTGGGAAGGCTGCACTTTCTTTCGCACTGGGCGGCTCTCCTTATGGGGCACACTCCTTGCGTGTGGGGCTCCCCTACACGTGGGACACCCCTGTGTGGCACGGCACTCCTTGCGCGCATCAGCACTGTGCGTGGGCCAGCTCCACACGGGTCAAGGAGGCCCGGGGTTTGAACCGCGGACCTCCCATGTGGTAGACGGACACCCTAACCACTGGGCCAAGTCTGCCACCAGGTTCTCCATTTTAAATGGGTTCACCTACAAGCCCCCCCACCAGGATGTAATCCCAGGAGGGAAAGGGCCAAGGCACAGGAATTCTCCATGTCTGCACTGCGTGCCCAGGCTTGTGGCATCTGACCCTAGCCAGGACAGCTGGTGATGTGGGCTATGGGTGGGAGGCTCTTTGTCTCTTCAGAGATAACCTAAGCCGTCTGACTTGTGGGTGTGGGACGGTAAGAGGCTGCAGTCCTGCCCTTGGTGACCACGGCAAGGACTCCAGTCCCAGGAAACAGTTTAACAATGCAAGGTCTATAAACTCTAAGTATTCAGGGGAAATGCGAGCCAAATAGCTAAAAGCTTATCAAGAATGTATGAAGTCCATGCTAAAAGCTTACCTAAAATGTGGACAATATATATCCTAATTCAAGCCAATTGAGAACTGAAACAAAGGGACCATTTAACCTTTCCTCTCTGTATAAAAGAAACTCGAAAGTCTTGTTCAGGGCTCGGGATTGAAACAGAAAGCTCCTGAGTCCAGCCGGCTGTCAATAAACCATTTTTCCTTCTCAAAATAATTCCTGAGTCCTGGCCTCTCTATACGCAAATAATTGAACCTCTCTCAACCTCTCTCAAATTCTACAACACTGGGACCTGAGGCAGCGGCTCAATCACGGCCCTGCCAAGATAGAGGTTCCCCAGCCGGCGGAGTGCTGGACCCTGTGAAGCTTCTTTTTCAAACCCTTTTAGCAGCCAGAAGCTCTGCCCTCAGGGTTGGTGGCCATTGCTCTCTCCTGCTGTCTCCCCTCGGGGGTGCTGGGCAATGGCAGAGGGGGGGGCCTGCCCCTCCCAGCTGGTCCACGCCTTTGCCCGCCTGCCACGTGGCCATGTGAGTTCCCTATCCCGGGGGAGTCATAGCCAGCCTACCCTTGCATAATTAACTTTTACCCACGATTTTACCTTCCTACTTCTTGCTACTGAATGTCTCTATACAGTTTGTGTTCAAATGCTTTGGACTGTCTTAAAAACTGTGAAAATGGAAATGCCTTTGCTAGCAAGGAAGTGATTGCCTCAGGGCCCTAAAGTCTGTTAGGTAGAACAATTGGTCTCTAATTACTTAATGGCCTTTTGATGGCTGGTCTAACTGGGAAACTATCAGACAGTAAAGTTATAAAACTAAGATGGCTTTGAGGACCTCTCTAAGAATAGAAAGAAGCTTTTTGCCCCTTCTCTGAAGGAGCAATATTTAAGGAAGGAGAAATATTTGGCTTGAAAGGCATCCAATCTAATGGCCTGTCTTCCAAGTCCAGAATGGCCCCAGGAACACCTGATGGCAGGGGCTCTGTGATTCCTGGGGTGGCAGGAATCAGCAGTCAAACATCTCATAAGACTTAACTCAGGAACTTCTGTCTGGGTGACACAGCAGTCGGTCTTGGACCCTGGAATGTAGGGGTGCTGAGAACCAGAGCAGTAAACTCTGAATGGCCCCCATTCCTTGGGCCCTTCCATTCTGAGGGCAGCCAAATATCCCCTGAGACTTATCTCAGGCACCGATTTGGGGTAACTGCTCAGAACATCTCCCACCAACTTAGCTTTGGGTGCACTGATCTGATCACCAGAATCATCAGATTTCCCCCAAGACCTAGGTCACCCACAGGGATGCCTGTAGGCTAGGCAGGCTCTGAAAACAGAAATTCTCAGGATGTTGTGGACAGAGCATCAGCTCCAAATTATGCAGAGTGGTGAACGTTTTAGTCAAACTAGGACTGTGGGATGCCAGATTGATCAACCAAAACATGCTTCTTCATTCTTCCTAGAATAACGGGCATGGCCTCTAGTCTACCAGCAAACTCCCCATAGGAGTCTGTTCTTAGGAATGGGAAATTCTCTCTCCTGCTGTTCTACATGGCCACAGTATAGCCAAGAGTAACCTTTGTATGAAACCCTGAATTCCAGTTAAACCAGTATAAGAGGACAGAAACCTCATGTCATGACTCCTTAGAGAAATGAGGAAATACAGCTCAAACTTCCATTAGTTTAAACTCAGCTATGCCTATAAAATGTGTGAACAGTGATCAAGATAAAGAAACCTCAAGTGTCATCAATTAAAATCAAAGTTCCTAGAAATGCTAAGGGTATAAATTCCCTATTCTGTTTTAATCTGTGCTTAATTTTGTGTTCAACTTTGAAATCTGTGTTCAACTTTTGTCAGTATGCTTGTGCCTAGGATATCAGATTTGGGGTTCACCTTTTACAAATTGGATAATGGTGAAGTGTAACCTAAAAACAAGTCTTTAAATGTCAATACTGTCTTGCAAATGGACTTAATATATAAATCACAAGTGGAATTTATTCAATTGCTAGAAAAGCAGAAACTGCACAAAATTGTTCAAAAAGTAACTTCATAGCAGTGAAACCAGCCTGGAAGTCACCTCTATGTGCATATTCAAGTGATGGTAATGAAAAGTTACCTTGATTCCATTGGGAATCTTCAGTTTTCATTTTAAAAACGGAAAAAGTAGTTTTTCCTCTACTGCTAAAGTAAAATACCTGCTAATTAATGCCTTTGTGATAAAAGTATAGAAGAAGCAAAGTACTAAAAAGTTCATTTGATAGATAACACATTTCATTGGCAGTGTTTGAAAAGTGTGTAAAAACCAAGAGAGGGAAGCGGATTTGGCTCAACAGATAGAGCATCTGCCTACCACATGGGAGGTCCAGAGTTCAAACCCAGGGCCTCCTAACCCATGTGATGAGCTGGCCCATGTGCAGTGCTGATGCATGCAAGGAGTGCCATGCCACGCAGGGGTGTCCCTCGCATAGGGGAGCCCCACGTGCAAGGAGTGCACCCCGCAAGGAGAGCCGCCCAGCGTGAAAGAAAGTGCAGCCTGCCCAGGAATGGCACCGCCCACACTTCCCGTGCCGCTGACGACAACAGAGGCGGACAAAGAAACAAGACACAGCAAATAGACACAGAGAACAGACAACGGGGGGGGGGGGGGGGGAGGATTTAAATAAAATAAATAAATCTTTAAAAAAATTGGCATTATGGCCTGCTCCCATGGAGAGATAACATGTAAGGTACTGCAAACCTGGTACTTAAATCTATTAATTGCAGCTCAAAAAGAAACTTATGCATTGGGTAGTACACTAAGTATTAAGTACTGTACCTATATATCCTATTCTAGATATATGCCTGATGATTATGGTGATATCTTTTCTATTCTAGACCATATGCAGAGGAACACTGAACATGTTAAAAGTCCTTGTAAACTTCATTTTCTAAGTAGTTAATGAATGTGCTTAGCCCAGGTCTCCCTCCTAACCCTTATTCTAAAACCTGTCGCACTCATATGCTGGGGAGGACTGGCAGACCCCCATGCCATCCTACCAGGGCTAAGCATCTCCCACCAGAAGGTAAATGGTAAAAAAATGTGGCTAAGACTCACTCCAGCTTAGCCTCTTTGAGATGGTCCATGAACAATCTTTCCTCACCCAGGACCTGCAAATCAGGTTCTAATCAAAGCTTGGCAAGAAAACAAGCCTCATTCTCAATTAGAGCCAAAATGAAAGGAACTTTACTCTGTAGTTCTGAACACTCCCATAGCTATTAAAGTGAAAGGAATTTCCAGCTTGGTGTACTAATCCTGAGTGAAGCCAGCAGCTCGAGAAATGCCAACTCACCAGAAGCACCTGACGAAATGTACAAATGCCAGTCACTGGAGGGCCTGAAATACCTCTTCAAGAGAAAAGCTAAGTAGTGTCAAAATCAGCTGTTCCCTCTAACTCTAGCTCAAATGCCTATTGTTAGGGGGAAGGCATACCAGACACCCCTTTTAAAAATCTTGCTATTTTCATCTTTAATTTAACTAAAAAGAGCAATGCTTCTTTCCATTCTACTGAAGGAAGAATTCTCTTTCCCATCAACTTTGAGAAAATGCAGCCTTTATATGTTGCTTCAACAACATGTGCTCCTTCAATAACAAACTCCAATAACTGACCAAAGATTGCAGTAAATGCCTTCTTAGCCAGCACAAAGTGCTGCAGTGGAGAAGCAGTTTCTGCCTAAATGCTAGCTGTCCTGGCTACAATTGGTCTCCCAGCAAATGCAGATCAGCCACTCTTCACATATGGTTTCACTATGCTATACAGCCCCATGTTACATTTTTTAGCTTAACTTCTAATATTATGCATGACCTTAGACTTGCCCTTCCAACCACTTCACACCCATATAATAGCACTGCTAGTTACAATCATTGTGTTGTGCTTTCCCCTTTTCTATTTATTCCCAAAGATTAACACAACTTTAAAATTTTTTTTTACCAATTCTGCACAAGTTAACCCTCAGCTTTCCATTCTCTAACCTCACTGTTTTCTGGTAACCCATATTCAAGTTATTAAATCCATGAGATTAAATAATATATTTAGGTCATAATAGCACAGTCATCCTGTATTTGTCCTTTTGTGTCTGGCTTGCTTCATTCAATAAAATGTGCTCCAGGTTCATCCACATTGTCATATGTTTCACAAATTCATTTCTTTTTATGGCTGCATGATATTCCACTGTGTGTATAATCACAATTTGTGTATCCCTTAATTGGTTGATGGACACCTGAGTTGTTTCCATCTTTTAACAATCATGAATAATGCTGTTTTGAACATCGGTGTGCAGATAACTACTTGTGTCACTGCTCTTAGTTCCTTGGGGAATATACCCAGCAGTGGTATTGCTGAGTCACATGGTAAATCTATATTCAGCTTCCTCAGGAACTGCCAAACAGTCCTCCACAGTGGCTGCACCATTCTGCATTCCTACCAACAGTGAATAAGCACTCCTATCACTACACATTCTCTCCCACACTTGTAGTTCTGTTTATTTAGTAGTGACCATTCTAATAGGTATGAAATGATATCTCATAATAATTTTGATTTGCGTTTCAGATTTGTGTTTCACTAATCATTAGTGATGTTGAGAATTTTTTCATGTGTTTTTTCACCATTTGTATTTCTTCTTTGGACAAATGTCTATTCAATTCTTTTACCCATTTTTTTTAGGAGGTACCAGGGATTGAACCCAGGTCCTCATGCATACAAGTCAGGTGCTCAACCACTGAGCTACATTTACTCTGCAATGAGAGTTTGTTTTTTCATTTGTTTGTTTAATTTTTAGGAGGTACTGGGGATCAAACCTGGGACCTCGTATATGGGAAGCAGGCACTAAACCACTTGAGCTACATCTGCTCCCTTTTTGCCCATTTTTACAGGTCATTTGTCTTTTTATTGTTGAGTTGTAGCATTTTTTTAAACAATATTTTTTAAAATTTATTTTACTTTATTCTTATTATATATTTTTTATTCCCCCCTTCCCTAGGTGGTTCTCTTGCCTGTCAGCTCATCTTCTTCAGGAGGCACTGGGAACCAAACCTGGGACCTCCCACATGGGAGGCCAGTACCCAACAGCCTGAGCCACATCTGCTCCCCACAGGCTGTGGCATCAGCTGGCTTGTGGCATCTGTCTGTTTGGGTATCTGCTTGTTGAGGGGGTGTGGTGTCTGCTCATCTTCCTTAGGAGGCAGTGAAACCTGAACCCAGGACCTCCCATGTGGTAGGTGGGCAACCAACTGGTTAGACCACATCCTCTTCCCTGTAGTACTCTTTATATGTCATGAATATTAAACCCTTATTGGATATGTGATTTCTAAATATTTTCTCCCATTGAATAGGTGACCTTTTCACCCATTTGACAAAGTCCTTTGAAGTGCAAAAGTGTTTAATTTTGAGGAGATCTCATTTATCTATTTTTATCTTTTGTTGCTCATGCTTTGAGTATAAGATCCAAGAAACCACCACCTACTACAAGGTCTTCAGAATGTTTTCCTACATTTTCTTTTGTAGTTTTATGGTCCTTGCTTTTATATTTAGGTCTTTGATCCATTTCGAGTTGATTCTTGAATAGGGAATGAGATAAGTGTCTTCTTTCATTCTTTTGGTTATGAATATCCAGTTCTCCCAGCACCATTTGTTGAAGAGATTGTTTTGTCCTGTCAACATGGACTTGGTAGGTTTGTCAAAAACCAGAAGGCCATAGAGGTAAGGGTTCATTTCTGGACTCTGAATTATTCCACTGATCAATGTGTCTATCTTTATGCCAATACCATGCTGTTTTGACCACTGTAGCTTTGTAATATGTTTCAAGGTCAGGCAGTAAAATTCTTCCCAAATCGTTCTTCTTTTTTTAGAATGCTTTTGGCTATTCAAGTGAACTTTCGCTTCCAAATGAAGTTGGTAATTGCCATTTTTATGTTTGTAAAGTAGGCTGCTGAATTTTGATTGGTATTGCATTGAATCTATAAATCAATTTATGTAGGATTGACATCTTCACAATATTTAGTCCTCCAATACATGAACATGGAATGTCTTTTCATTTGTTTAAGTCTTCACTGATTTCTTTTAGCATTGTTTTATAGTTTTCTGTATATAGGTCCTGTACTTCTTTGGTTAAATTGATTCCTAGGTATCTGAGTCCTTTTGTTGCTATTGAAAATGGAATTTTCCCCTGATTTCTTCCTCAGATTGTTCAATACCAGTATATAGAAACATTACTGATTTTTGTGTGTTAATCTTTATCCTGCCACTTTGCTGAACTTGTTAGCTCAAGTAGTTTGTCATAGACATTCAGAATTTTCTAAATATAGGATCATGTCATCCATGAATAGTGAGAGTTTTATTTCCTCTTTGGATGACTTTTATTTATTTTTTTCCTACTTGCTCTAGCTAGAACTTCTAGGACAATGTTCAATAAACAGTGGTGACAGCAGGTATCCTTGTCTTGTTCCCGATCTTAGAGAGAAAGTTTTCAATATTTCCACATTGAGTACTCTGCTGTCTGTGGGTTTTTCACATATGACTTTTATCATATTGAGGTATTTTCCTTCTATCCCTATCTTTAGAAATATTTTTATCGAGAAAGGATGCTGAAGGGAAGTGGATGTGACTTAAGCAATTGGGCTCCCATCTACCATATGGGAGGCCCAGGGTATGATTCCTGGGGCCTCCTGGTGAAGGCAGTCTGGCCCACATGGCAAGCTGACCCATGCAGAGAGCTGGCCCATATGGAGAGCTGGCCCATGTGGAATGCTGGCCTGGGCAGGAGTGCTGGCCCACATGGCAAGCTGGCCCGAGCAGAGAGCTGGCACAGCAGGATGATGCAACAAAAAGAGACACAGAGGAGAGACAATAAGAGACACAGCAGACCAGTGAGCTGAGGTGGCACAAGAGATTGAGCATCTCTCTCTCCCACTCCAGAAGGTCCCAGGATTGGCTCCTAGTGCCACCTAAAGAGAAGACAAGCAGACACAGAAGAACACACAGCAAATGGACACAGAGAGCAGACAATGGGGTGGGGGGAGACATAAATAAATAAATTTTTTTTAAATGCTGGATTTTGTCGAATGACTTTTCTGTGATGACTGAAATGATCATGTGTTTTTTTTCCCGTTCAGTGTGTTAATGTGGTGTATTATGTTAACTGATTTTCTTGTCTTGAGCCACCCTTGCATACCAGGAATAAATCCTACTTGGTCATGGTGTATAATTCTTTTTATTTTTTTAAGATTTATTTTTTATTTATTTCTCTCCCCTTCCCCACCCCCTATCCCCATTGTCCACTCTCTGTCCATTCACTCTGTGTTCTTCTGTGTCCGCTTGGATTCTTGTCAGCATCACGAGGAAGCTGTGTCTCTTTTTGTTGCATCACCTTGCTGTGTAAGCTCTTTGTGTGCTGTGCTACCCCGGGCAGGCTGCGCTTTTTTCGCACAGTGCAGCTGTCCTTACAGGGTGCACTCCTTGTGTGTGTGGCACCCCTATGCATGGTACACCCCTGTGTGGCATGGCACTCCTTGTGTGCATCAGCACTGCGCATGGACCAGCTCACCACATGGGTCAGGAGGCCCTGGGTCTGAACCCTGGACCTCCCATGTGGTAGGCAGATGCTCTTATCAGTTGAGCCAAATCCACATCCCATAATTCTTTTCAATTCTATTTGCAAGTATTTTGTTGAGAATTTTCACACTTACGTTCATTAGAGAGTTTGGTCTGTAATTTTGGTGCAGTATTTTTTTCTGGCTTTGGTATGAGTGTGATGTTGGCTTCGTAAAATGTGTTAGGTAATTTTCGCTCCTCTTCAATTTTTTGGAAGAGTTTAAACAGGAGTGGTGTTCATTTTTCTCAAAATGCTTGGTAGAGGAGATCAGGTATAGCTTAGTGGTTAAGCACCTCCTTCCCATTTTTGTGGTACCAGTTCAATCCTCAGGACCTCCTAAGAAAAAATGCTTGGAAGACTTCACCTGTGAAGCCATCTGGCCCTGGACTTTTTGTTGGGAGATTCTTGATGACTGAATCAATCTTTTAAATGTGATTGGTTTGTTAAGTCCTTGTATTTCTTGTAGCATCAGTGTAGGTTGTGTGTTTCTAGGAATTTGTCCATTTCATCTAAGTTGTCTAGTTTTTTGGCATAGTTTTCCATAATATTCTCTTATGATCCTTTTCATTTCCTTGGGGTCAGTCTTATCTCCCCATCCCCTTTCATTTCTGATTTTATTTGCATCTTTTCTCTTTTTTTCCTTTGTTAGTCTAGATAAGGGTTTATCAATTTTATTATCCTCTCAAAGAAACAGCCTTTGATCTTGTTGATTTTTCTCTATTGTTTTTTTTATCTCAATTTCATTTATTTCTACCCAAATTTTATTATTTCTTTCCTTCTACTTGCTCTGGGAATTGTTTGCTGTTCAGTTAGAGCTTTGATTTTAGCTCCTCCTTTTTCAATATAAATATTTAGGGCTACAAATTCCCCTCCCAGAACTGCCTTCACTGTATCCCGTAAGTTTATTTTTTCTTTTTTGGCTCCCTCATTGTTTGTCCATTTTCTGCTCATTGCCCATTGTTTTTGCTCATTGTCTGTTTGTTTTGTTCTTTAGGAAGCACTGGGAACCAAACCTGGGGCCTCCCCTATTTGGGAAGTAGGTGCTCAGCTGCTTGAGCCACATCCGCTCCCCCTCCCATAAGTTTTCATAACTTGTGTCTCATTTTCATCTGTCTCAATCTATTTA
Organism: Dasypus novemcinctus; assembly: GCF_030445035.2. NCBI lineage: Eukaryota > Metazoa > Chordata > Mammalia > Cingulata > Dasypodidae > Dasypus > Dasypus novemcinctus. The sequence continues at coordinate 10,958,710 of NC_080677.1, forward strand.
CTAATTTCATTTCTTCTTTGACCCACAGATTATTTAGAAGTATGTTGTTTAGCTTCCACACATTTACATATTTCCCCTTCTTGTATATTATTGATTTCCAATTTCATTCCAATATGATTTGAAAAGGTGCTTTGTATAATTTCAGTCCTATATTTATTAAGACCTGCATGGGGAAGCAGATTTGGCTCAACTGATAGAGCATCTGCCTACCATATGGAAGGTCCAGGGTTCAAACCCAGGGCCTCCTGACCCGTGTGGTGAGTTGGCCTACGTGCAGTGCTGGTGTGCACAAGGAGTGCCGTGCCACACAGGGGTGTCTCCCGCATAGAGGAGCCCCACACGGAAGAAGTGCACCCCCACAAGGAGAGTCACCCCATGCAAAAAAAAAAGCACAACCTGCCCAGAGTGATGCCACACACATGGAGACCTGATGCAGCAAGATGATGCAACAAAAAGAGACACAGATTCCCAGTGCCGCTGACAAGAATGCAAGTGTACACAGAAGAACACACAGAGAATGGACATAGAGAGCAGACAACTGGGGGAGGGCGGGGAGGGAAGAGAAATAAATAAAAAATAAATCTTTGGTTAAAAAAAAAAGACCTGCCTTGTGACCTAATGTGGTCTATTCTGGAGAAAGTTCCATAAACTTGAGAAGAATGTATAAGCCACTGATTTGGGATGAAATATTCTGCATATGTCTTTTAAGTCTAGTTCATTTATCATATTGCCAAAGTTCTGTTTCCTTGTCAATCTTCTGTCTAGTTATTCTACCTAATGATGTAAGTGGTATGTTTAAGTCCCCAGCTATTACTGTAGTATTTTGGGGCACCCTAGTTGAGTGCTTAGACATTTATGACTGTTATTTCTTTCTGGTGGATTTCCCCTTTTATTAATATATAATGGGGACATGGATGTGGCTCAAGCAATTGGGCTCCCAGCTACCATATAGGAGATCCAGGGTTCAATACCTAGGGCCTCCTGTTGAAAGCAAGCTGGCCCATGTGGAGTGCCTGCCCACATGGAGTGCTGCCCTGCACAGAAGTGCTGGCCCATGTAGACAGCTGGTGCAGAAAGATGACCCAACAAAAAGAGACTTAGAGGAGAGATAATAAGAGATGCGGCAGAATGGGGAGCTGAGGTGGTGCAAGAGAATCACCTCTCTCCCACTCCAGAAGGTCCCAGGATTGGTTCCCAGAGCCGCCAAATGAGAATACAATCAGACACAGCAGAACACATAGCAAATGGACACAGAGAGCAGACAATAGAGGAAAGGGAGAGAAATAAATAAATAAATAAATAAATCTTTTATATATATATATATAATGGCTCCCTGTATCTCTTATACTTTTTTGCATTTAAAGTCTGTTTTATGTGGCAGCTGACTTGGGTGAGAAAGCACCTTTTATAGTGTTTTGAGTTGGGCTTTTCACCACCATGGAAAAGTAAGTTTTTACCTCTAATAATACCCTTTATAAAAGCCAAAAAAAATCTGTTTTGTCCAATATTAGTATAGCTACCCCAATATTAGTATACCGACTCTCTTTTGGTTACTGTTTGCATGGAGTATCCTTTTTCAACCTTTCACTTTCAGCCAGTTTGTATCCCTGGGTCTAAGGTGAGTCTCTTGTAGGCTGCATATGGATGGCTCATGTTTTTTAATCCATCTGTCACCCTATATTTTGATTGGGGAGTTTGACCCATTCACATTCAATGATATTGCTGTAAATGCATTATTTAATTCCATCATTTTTATTCTTCAGTTTTTATGTGTCATGCCTTATTTTCATTATTTTTACTTTTTTGGTTATCCTTTCTGCTATTCTTGCCTTTTGCACTCTCCTCCAAGCCTCTCTCTCCTGCCTTTTTCTTTTGGGCTATAAGGCTCCCTTCAATATACAAAGGTAGATTATTTTCACAAACTCTCTTAGTTTCTGTTTATTTGTGAATATTTTAAACTCACCTTCTTATCTGAAGGACAGTTTTGCCAGATAAAAAATTCCCAGTTGGCATTTTTTCTCTTTCAGTATCCTCGTTGTATCAAATACCTGTCTTCTTGCCTCCATGGTTTCTGATGAGAAATCCACACTAAGTCTACTGGACATCCCTTGTGTGTGATAGTTTGCTTCTCCATTGCTGCTCTCAGAATTTTCTTTTTTCTTTGATATTTGACATCTGAGTAGTATGTGTCTTGGAGTAGGTCTATTCAGATTTATTCTGATTTGGGTATGTTGGAACATGTAAGGTCATTTCTTTCATGAGAGTTAGGAAATTTCCAGCCATTATTTCCTCAAATAATCTTTCTGTCCCTTTTTCCCTTCTCTTCTTCTGGAACTCCTATGAGATGTATGGTGTTGTGTTTCATGTTGTCATTCTACTCCCTGAGTCTCTGCTCAATTTTTTCCATTCTTTTCTCTCTCAGTTATTTTCCCTCTTCAATTTCAGCTGTTTTGTCTTCTGTATCACTTATTATTTCTTCTATTCTTTTGAGTCTGTTATTGTATGTCTCTAATGTGTTTTTGATCTCAGCTATTGTGTCTTTGATTCCCATGAGCTCTGTTACTTTTCTATTCTGGATTTCAAATTCTTCTTTTGCTCACTCAGTGTCTTATTTATGTCCATTATCTCTTCAGCTATATTGTCGTTCAACTCATTAATTTGATTTTGGAAATTTGCATGAACATCATTATCTCAAATTCTGTGTCTCCTCTGGGGCTTTGATATATTCCTTTGCTTGAGCCATTTCTGTCATTTTCTTAGTATGGCTTGTAATTTTGTCCTGTTGTCTAGGCATCTGATTAGGATGGTGAGTTTACTCAGATGGTCAATTTCTCTCTCTTTCATAGGGAATTAGTGGCAGGAGGCTGTGTGTTACTGCTATTCTTTGATTCTTGGTTCAGCTTGGGTCTTTAGGATTGTCCCTGTTAGCTTAAATCTGGGCCCTGGACCCAGTAATGGGTTGCAGACCCACTTCCTTCTTGGGGAGGGAGGTTGCAAAGGCCAGAAAAAAGCCTCTCTTTACTTATTTACTTTAATTTCCTCACACGCACTTCTTTGGTCTGCCAGCAGATGGTGCTTTTTGGCAGCCCTCTCAATTCAATGTCTTGTTGGAATGTGTTTGCTGCAACATGGACCAGATCAATGTGATAGAGGAGCCTACCTGGAGGCCAAGAGCCTTGTAATTCAAACTTTCTCCAACTTTTGCTGGCAGCCCTCTCTTTTTATCCCAGGTAGAAAATAATTCCACACCCCTCTGCTCCTCAACAACCAGTGTGGTCAGTAGGGAAGGTGTTTATGAGTGTTGGAAGTCTTTAATCCCAGGGAAAAAGGATGGCATGGTCCCACCAGGACAAGAAGGGCTGGTGGGACACAGCAGACTGAATTTGTGGGTCAAAAGCTCAGTCAGCCTTGGATTGCATTACTCCCTCTCCCATTTCCTAGGGCGGTGGATCCCTGGGGCTCCCTATGTCTGTAGCTGCAAGCCCAGGGTCAGAAAATTTGAAGCAATCTGCTTGTAGGGTGGGGAAGAGGCACTGGCAACTGCAATGCAGTTTCTGCTCAAGGTTTTAACATTGAGGTTCTTTTCCTTTGCCCCTCTCTGTTCTCTGTGGTGTCCAGCCTTCTCCTGGTGTCCTACATACTAGAACATTCTTTTTCCAGGCCATTTCTGCCTGTCCTCTAACTATTTTTCTGGGAGAGGAGTGTGTCCCTTGTCTTTCTAATCCACCATCTTACTGCCTACTTTTTTTATTTAAGTGTTCTTTTGTATCGAACCCTTTAGAATCCCTTCTCATTTCCTTCTGTGCTTACTTTTCTAACAGTTTATTTGTGATTACCATCCTACATCTATAGCAGTCATGTTCGATTTGATACCACTACAGTATATACAAATCATGCTCCTGTACACCCTCATTCCCCCACCTTTATGTTGTTCTTGTCACAAATTATTTATACATTATATGTCCAAAACCATAAATTTGTCATAAAACTTCTTATGCATTTGTCTTTTAGATCCTGTAAGAAGAAAGAAGTTGTATGACAAACCAAAAATTACTTGGATTTACATTTGCTCACGCAGTTACCTTTCCTAGAGATCTTTCTCTCATCAAGTGGTTTCAGTCAAACATCTAATGTCCTTTCCTTTCAACGTGAAGAACTCCCTATAGCACTTCCTGTAAGGCAGGTCCAGTGATGACAAACTCCCTCAACTTTTGTTTATTTTGGGAACATCTTAGTCTCTCCCTCATTTTTTTCAAGAAGGTACCATGGATTGAACCTGGGACCTCATACATGGGAAGCAGGTGCTGAACCACTAAGCTACACCTGCTCCCCTCTCATTTTTGAAAGACAGTTTTGCCAGATATAGAATTATCGTTTGGCAGTTGTTTTCTTTCAGCCCTTTATCTCATCCCACTGCCTTCTTGCTTCATGGTTTCTGATGTGACATTGGCACTTAATCTTATTGAGGTTCACTTGTACATGATGTGTTGCTCCTCTTTTGCTACTTTCAGGATTCTGTTTGTCACTGGCACTTGACAATTGCATTATAACATTTCTTGGTGTTGTTCTCTTTGAGTTTATCCTTTTTAGAGTTCAACGAGTTTCATATTCATGTATTTTGTCAAATGTTTCCAGCCATTATTTCTTTGAATATTATTCCTGCCCCTTTCCTTCTTCTTCTGGGCTCCCATAATGCATATATTGGCCAATCTGGTGGTGTTCCACAGATCTCTTAAGACTCTGTTAATATTTCCTTCTTTTTTCTTTCTGCTCCTAGACTGAATAATTTCAATTGTCTTCTTTTAAAGTTCATGAATTTTTCTCTTCTGCTAGCTCCAAACTGCTATTGAACACCTCTAGGGAATTTTTAAATTTCTATTATCAGTCCAGTATTTCTGTTTGGCTCTTTTTTATGATCTCTAACTCTTTATTGAACTTCTTTTTCATTCGTCTTACATTTCCTTTAGTTCTTTGAGCATATTTAAGAAAATTTTCTTTAAAAAGTCCTTGTTTGGCATGTCCAAAGTCTGGACTTTCTTGTTGATGGTTTCTAATGGTTTCTATTTCTCCTTTACAAGGCCATCATATTCTATTTGTCTACTTTGTAATATATTGGTTGTCCCTGGACATTTTAATATTTTAATGTATCTCTGGATTTTAGTCATTGAGGTGTCTGTTCTTTTAGCTAGTATCTAGCTAGTGCTGTGACAGATATTTCCTTGAAGGACAGGAGATAACAAAAGAGAGAGACAGAAAATACCATACCACTTTTTTCAGATTGGTCTGTGCAAGTGCTCTCCTTTAGACTTTAGCCCATCTAAGACATCCCAGAACAAAAGCACATGGTCTTCCCAGTCTTTTTGATCATGCCTCTTGTCCTGCACATGCATACATGACCTTAGTAGTTCCCCCATTACATGAATCTGAATGTTCCTTTAGGAAGTAGTCTTTCCTCCCAGGCTCAGGTGCTATGTCGTATGTCTTTTTTTTTTTTTTTTTTTTTTTTATTGACTTTGTAATAATATTACATTAAAAAAATATATATATATATATGAGGTCCCATTCAACCCCACCACCTCCACCCCACCTCTCCCCCCCCCCCCCCCCCCCCAGAAACACTCATTCCCATCATCATGACACATACATTGCATTTGGTAAGTACATCTTTGGGCACCTCTGTACCTCATGGTCAATGGTCAACATCATGGCCCATACTCTCCCCCATTCCATCCAGTGGGCCCTGTGAGGATTTACAGTGTCCGGTGATTGCCCCTGAAGCACCATCCAGAGCAGCTCCATGTCCCAAAGACGCCTCCATCTCTCATTTCTTCCTGCCTTTCCCCATACCCATCAGCCACCATGTCCACTTTTCCCAATCCAATGCCACCTTTTCTATGTGGACATTGGATTGGTTGTGTCCATTGCACCTCTATGTCAAGAGGAGGCTCAGATTCCACATGGATGCTGGATGCAAGCCTCCCACTTTCAGTTGTAATCACTCTAGGCCCCATGGTGTGGTGGTTGTCCTTCTTCAACTCCATCTTAGCTGAGTGTGGTGAGCCCAATGAATCAGATTGTAGGTGCTGGAGTCTGTTGAGGTTCAGGACCTGGCTATCACATTGTCAGTCCAGAGATTCAAATCCCCTAAATATATCTTTAAACCCCAACACTAACTGCAACTCCAGCACATTAGCATGAAAGTCTTATGAAGAGAGATCCCATCTGAGTCCAGATTCATCACACATAAACACCATTTCCAAAGAGGGGCCATCTGACCTGGTAGTTAACCCCATCGGCCATGACCATAACTCCCATGGGTCTCTTTAGCCCTCAAAGGAACCAATACCTGGGGGTTGTATCTGCTTTATCTGTCTCTCAGACTCTGCTCAGTTGTGCATAAGGGCAATCCTTCTGCCAGCCTCCAGACTCTTTTTTAGAGACTCGTAGCCATATAAACTCATTTCTCCTTTCCATTTCCCCCTTACATTAGGTCAAACAGCATTTTAAAGTCATGTTATTTTATGTAGACAGGGATATTCTGCTGATCCGCGTTGAACCTTCCGTATAAGGTCATTTTCCAGTTGCATCATCAGTTGGTAGTTGATAGTGGTCCCTCGGTGCCAGTGAGGCTCATCCCCGGGTGTCATGTCCCTCGCTGGGGGGAAGGCATTGCATTTACATGCTGAGTTTGGCTTCGAGCATGTCGTATGTCTTAACACTGGTCATTCTTTGCCCCAGACAGCTGAGATTTGGTTGCCCCTTGAGCAGCTTTTATGTATAGGGCAAGTTCTGTGACAGTGAGTCAGAGATGAGTGTCCTGGTTAGTCTTTCAGGTTGCCATCAGACACACTGGTACAGATATACACACACTGGTATATGCATAAGGGTTATAGCGCTTGTTCCACCGGGAGCAGTGACCTACACAGGAGCAGGGGCTGGCTGCAGAAAGAGCCAGCAAAGGTGCCACGAGATTTTCCTACCAATTCTAAGTTGGCTTTTTCTTGATTCAGTGCTTTCTCAGTTATTGCAGTCCTCTGTTTTCTAGAGCTCTGAGAAAGATGGTTCTGACAGGTTTTTCCTTGGTTTTAAAACTTTTTTTGGAAGAACGCAGCCCTGGTGTGTCTTACTCTGCCATCTTGGTGACATCACCCTTTTCATGATGTATTTTGAAGTGGATTTCTTTGGGTTTATCCTATTGGGGCTTTTTTTCAGCTACTTGAGTCTGCAAGTTTAAATTTTTTGCTTAATTTAGTTTCTGCCATCATTTCTTTGAATACCCTTTCAGCTCCATTCTTTCTCCTTTCATTCTAGGACTCCAATGATAAAAATGATAGATCTTTTATTATCATCCCACAAGTTCCTGGGTCTCTGTTCAATTTTTTTTTTTGGCCTATTATCTTTCTGTTTTTCAGTTGTATCACTTGTTTTAATTTGCCCCCAACTTCACTGATTCTAACCTCAGTCATTTCCACCTACTAATAAAACTATCTAAGGAATTTTTCATTTCTATGACTATTCTATATTGTTTTATAATTTTTATTTGGTTCTTTTTCTTTTTTTTATCCTTTTTTTTTTTTGGTTCTTTTTATAACATCTATTTCTTTGCTGAGATTTTCTATTCACTCACTTGTTTCAAAATAATTTGTTACTCCTTGTTGAATTACGATTTTTTTTAGGAGGTATCAGGGATTGAACTATGGACTTCATATGTGGAAGTAGGCGTTCAAACCACTGAGCTACACCAGCTCCTCTGAATCACTTTTTATGACGGCTGCTTTAAAATCCTTGCCAGGTAATTCCAGAATTTTATTCCTCATTCTAGTTGTGATTTTCATGGTTCGTGGTATGATGGGTTGATTTTTTCTATTGCATCCTGGACATTTGGGCCATTATGTTAGGGGACTCCAGGTCCTGTTCCAAATTTTTTTCACTTTCCGGGCAGTCACCTTGCTTAGGTTTAGTGTGCAGGTCCTGGCCTACTTCTGTGGTCAGTTGTTACAATGACAATTTAATTTTCTGAGTCTTTGTGATGCCCTGTTGGTCTGCTTAGTTTATCTTGTGCCACTGGTCTTTCATTGGACCCTGCTGGTACTGTTTGAAGGAACTAAAGGCAATTCCCCAGGCTGGGCCATCTGGTGCCTGGAGGGGCGGGGAGAGGAAGTGGACAGGGGTCTCTCTGGCCCCTGGGGATGGAGAGTGATTCCCAGGCTAGGTGACTGTGGCAGGATCTCTTTTGCCAGTGCCCCCCACACACAGTAACTTGGGTGGGGGGCAGTCTCAGGCCCAGGGCAGTGTACTCTTTTCTGCTTCTACCACCCCCCTCTCCCGTATCAGTGGGGCTTCCAACTGATCTTCCTCGCCAGTTCAGGCTGGCTTGCCTGGTGTTATTGACAGGACTCCAGTTCCATAGGGAGGAAAAATAAGCTACCCGAGTGCTCTGCTGGTAGGCTGAGGGTTGAGAAACGCTAGCCCGGTCACCCTCTTCCGTTGGTCGGTGTTGTAGGCGCCCTGCCTGCTAGGCTGTTCTCCACTCCTGGAGTCCCTAACAGGTAGCCTTCCTCTTCACTTCAGAGAGTTCTCTTTTGGTCCTTACTTGAATTATTTCCTGGATTTATAGCTGTACTTAGCAGGGAGGAACAGAGAGAGAGAGACAAGTCTATGACATCTTGTCCCATCTGGAAGCTCCTAAATCCCCCTTTAAACTTACAGGTGACATGATCAGATTTAGTTTCTGAAAACTTAGTGGTGGGTCAGTTGTCAGATGGAAGGCAGTGGTCAGAGCAATTGGGGTTAGACAGGGCTCTGCCAAGCCAACGGGAGAAGGGTCGCAGGCCATTTGGAAATACTTGGGAGCGGAAGTGGAGTGGAGGGTGTAAAGGAAGGGAAGAGGCTGGGTCCTGCAGTTCTGGGCGAGCAGCCGGGAGGGACAGGTGCGCTGGTGGATTTCCACTGACAGTGCAGGCGGCGGCAGGGCTTAGGTTTGGGGGAGGGGCCTGGGGTGCGGGGCGGACACCCAGCAGGCAGCCAAGCGAGTTGCACTGGGGAGGGGCTCTGAGGGTGTCAGAGGGCAGTGCCTGGCTTGGGAGCTGCAGTTGGGAGCCCGCGGCGGGGAGGCTTACCCACTCCCTGGACAAGGGCGGGCTCTGAGGCCCGTCTCCTGGTCTGTGAGAACAGTATCCCATTCAGCTCTGCCTCCCTAGGGCCTGGCACGGGGTGGGTGCCCAGTGACTCTGGGCAGCGGGGCGGGCTGGGTGCGGGTGGAAGCATTTTCAGGAAGGTGAGGGGAGTTTTTATTCCGGGAGGCCGGGGCGGTGGCGGCGCCAAGGATGGAAGGCGCGCCTTCCGCCTCCTTCCCTCCCCCTACCTGAAGAGTCGAGGGCATGGGAGACAAGACGGATCGCCGGGCGATGGAACCGCGGCCGCCGCCCGGGAGGCTGGTCTTGGGCCGCGCTCCGGCTGGCTCGGCGCCTGGTTGCCATGGGGACGGGAGGCGGTTTCCATGGAGCCCGACGACCAGGAGCACCAGCCAATCACCGCGGAGCCCCGCCGCTCGGGCTCACCTGGCGGATGGCGGTGCCGCGGCGCCCCCAGCGCCCGGGCCTCGGCGCGCGCCCGCTGCAGTCGGCGAGGCGGGAGCGGCCCCGGCCAGCGCGGGCAGCGGGAGCGGGCAGCAGCCGAGGCCCCTCCGCCCCGGCGGTCGCGGGAGGGCTGGAGGCGGGGGCACGGGTCTGCGGGGCGGGCCTGGGCCTCGCGGCGCCCCCGCCTCCTCCAAGGCCTCAGCGCCCCCCAGGAGCGCCTGCAGCCCCTCCCCCAGCGCCCGGGCCCCGCCCCGCCCGGGCCGCAGAGTCTCGGCGCCGCGGGCTGACGCCACGCTGGGTGCGGGTCCCGGCGGTCCGGCTGGCCCCGTTCCCCTTCCTCCTGACGGGGCGGGGTGCGCGGCTCCATCCTGCAGCCCTCCGCGACCCCTCCCCTGGTTCACGGGGCGGCCCCACGCGCAGCTGCAGCCGAGGATTGGGGGGGCCGGGTGGGGAGGAGGGCAGGATGGAGAGGGAGGGAGGCTGAAGGGAAGGGGCAGGGGAGGGGGCGGGGGACGGGGGTGGATGGCGCCCCCGCCGCCCGGCTCCGCAGTGCCTGGCACGCCCGCGCACACGCTCACTCCGGGCGGCGGGCGGGCGGGGCGGCTGACGTCACCGCTGACCCCCACCTCCCGCCAGCTGAGGGGCGGCGGCCGCGCAGGCTCGGCCGGGCGGCCGCACCGACGGACAGACGGACGCACGGGCGCACGGCCAGGCCATGCCCGGGGAGGCTGCCCGCGCCGAGCTGCTGCTGCCGGAGGCGGGCGGCCCCGGCTCCCGCACAGGTGAGGCGCGCGGCCCCGGGCCCCGGCGGGGAAGGGGTGGGCGCCGGCGCGGGGCGGCCGGTCCCTACGTGTCCCTCCCTGCCTTCTCTCCCTCTCTTCCTTCTTCTCCCCCCTCACCCCTCTCGCTGGCCCCGGCCCGGTCCCCCCCGAGCCCCGCGCTTCCTGCACCTGACGCCTGCGACGCCCGCCCCTCCTGCCCTCCCTGCGAAGGGTGCAGAGAAGAGAGCGGGGGGGGCGACAGGGGGCCACTCCTGGGGACCAAAGGGATGGGCGGCGAGGCCCCGGGGACCCGCGCCGTTGGCCTGCTGGCCCGGCTCCTCCTGGAGCTGGGGGGCCGCAGGGCGCCGTGCATCCGAGGCCTCCGTGCGCGCCCGCAGCTCCCGCGCCCCGCCCCGCCGGACGGTGGGTCCCGCCCGGCTCAGGCCGCTGGGGACCCCGGGGCGCCGCGCCCTATTGTCTGCGCGCAGGGCCGCCCGTGGGAGCCAGGGCGAATGGAGGCTCTGGGTGGCTGGAGAGCCCGGCGACGACCCTCAAAGCCGAGCCGGCACCCCTCGGGTCACCCACAGGGGTGGGGCGAGGAGCCGGGGAGAGCCTCTCAACCGCAACCCGGCGCCATGGGGGCCCCCCCAGGGATGCCCGACCGCTCCCCCCAAGGGCCCCGCGACCAGGGCGCGAGGCTGTGGCTCGAGTAGCCATTGCTCGAGAGGGAGGAGCAGGCCTGGAATTTGAGCCTGGGGGAGCCCAAGGGGGCCGGGGGGGGAGGGGCTAGTTGTGGGAGAAAAGGCAGAGGCGGGCCTGGGATGTGGGAGACCTTGCAGGAGAGGCGGCAGCACGGCTGGAGCATGGCCGGGAGGGCCGCATCCCGGGAGGGAGGACAGTGCCAGTGTCCTTGGTCAGGCGGGTCAGCAAGTGCTGGAGGCTGATGGGGAGGCCCCTGGGTTTGGGGAAGATCAGAGCTGGATGGTGTCCCATGGAGGTGGGGGCATGGTGGGGTGGGGCCTCCAAGGCATTCACGGCCCAGGGGTGGCCAAGGGCACGCTGGTCAGTGAACGAGGAATTAGGGGCTTTGGGTCCTGGGGATGGGACGGGTGTTGGGTCAGAGGCCACGGAAGTGACTCAGGCCCCTCCTCCCCACTAGGCCCTCCCTCCCATAAAAGCGGTGGAGGAGGGGTGGGGCCTCGCTGTGCAGACGGGGGAGGCCAGACCCCAGGTCGTGCTCTGCGACCTTGAACAGCCACACCTCTGGCCTTTGGTTTCCTTTCCATCCGACCTTGGCCCAGCTCCTCCCCTTTCTGCCCCTGGACACCTGAGCCCCGCCTCCTCAGCCCCAGCGCTGCCCCACCCACTCCTGGTGTTGGGTTTCAACCCTACCCCAGCAGACCCAAAGTACCAGTTTCTCAAAGGATTCCTGGCTGCCCAGTCCTCCAGGAGCCCAGCGCAGAGTGCCCGAGGGATAAGGGCTTGCTCTGGCCCTGCACCGCATCTTGGCAGGGAAGGTCTAACCCTCTGAAGCCGCACCTCTCATCTGGGCAAATAGCCTGCCCCGAGGCTTGCATTCTTTTCCCGGTGGGAAGGCTGAGGCACATTGATTTTGTAACTTGTAATGTGGTGGAGCAGGAATTGGAACCAGGGTTGTCTACAGCCTCCCCTCACCCTGCAGCTCCCCTCCCTCCCCTCCTCCCTCTTGGGCAGGACCTGGCCAGGCTCTTGGGGGCAGTCGGAGGGGCTTCAGTGGATGCTCAGAACTCCAGTGCCCTGGGCCTGAAGGTGCAGGTTTGCAGACGGGTGGGTGAGCCATCAAAATGAGGCCCGTTAGCACAGGAAAAAAACGTAGGAGATAACGTGGTGTGAAAACAGAAAGATTCCCACTTGAGTATGCAGCATGAGCTCAGTTATGATAAAATACAGATGTTTAAAAAACCAAGAGGCAGAAACAGAAAAACCCAGCCGGAGCTCAGGTTGTGCCGCAGCTCGCAAGGGCTTTCTCCAACTTTCCTGGCCTGCTCCAGGCTCATCTGATAGGCGCACGGCATGCCACAGCGCACAGTGTAGGACTGTGCCACAGCGCACAGTGTAGGACTGTGCGTCCGATGGAGTTTATCTCACCCATAAACGTTTGCCGAGGATCCGCTCTGCGTGGCGCTATGGCCGTGTCCAGGTGAAGCCTCACCTGGGTGGTGAGGGAGGCCACCCAGGACCCAGAGCCGGGCAGCTGGGCAGGGGTGGGGCTCACGGCCCACCATGCCCCCTAGGTGGGAGGCTCAGCAGTTGGTGACAGGACTGTGCAAGTGGCATGTCAGGGCTGCTGCTGCTTCAGGGAGGACTCGGCCAGAAGCTTCTGCAGCCCCTCCCCGAGCCCGCTGGCCTCCCCGTGGCTGAGCCTGGCCTGTGTGCCTCATGGGAGAAGTGGTTAGCACTGCCCTCCGCCCCAGCGCAGTGCCCCTGGCAGTGGCTCCTGCCCAGTCTCAGTGGGGACTTCGCTGCACACAGGGGCTCTGGCTTCCCCTGCTCCCCTTGCCAAAGGGGCTGGCCTCAGGGAGGGGCCCTGGGCTGAGCTCTGAGAGCAGGGCTGGGGTCGGGGCCCTGGGGACAGCCTGACAGGCTGGGGGCTTAGGGCTGGATGGCAAGGAGAGGAGTGGGGGGCCTGAGAGACGAGACTCAGTCCCCAAGGAAGGTCAGGGGACAGGACGGCTGGCCACTGGGCAGGCTCAGGTTCCCTGGGCCTTCTGCCAAGCCCAAATCACGTTGCATGGAGGCTCCGCACAGGTTCCACTCACAAGAAGCCGCAAGCCCATCTCAGGAAAGATGAACAAGCCAGTTAGCCTTTTCTCGAAGTCTCTGAGAGACAAGCCAAAGGGCAAGTCCCTTTATTACACCCAGCGAAGCTGCCTCCAGACCCTCTTCCCCAGTGCCCCCAGACCCGATTCTCATTGCTTCCTCCAAACTGCTAACCATCGTCCCTTCAAAGACAGCCTTCCCGGGCCAGCTCAACAAACCGTCTGGAACATAGATCATCCACCTCTTGACCTCCCCTTGTCTTGTGCCTCAGTTTCTCACCTGAGAAAGGGGGAGGCGGCCTGGCTTGGCAGCTCTGCGTCTCCTCGCTTTGGAGCCCTGTGCCCACCCTCCTATCTTTTTCTGTCTCCCCAGACTTGTCCTGTGATGCTGCAGCTGCCACCACCCCAAGTGGGGATCGGCTGGAGCACTGCGCCCTGACCGCAGGGCCCGGGGCCCTGGCCCTCGCATTCCTGCCCGGCAAGCCAGGCGCCCGGCCCCAGCCCGAGGGAGCCAGCTGGGATGCGGGACCGGGCCGTGCGCCGGCAGCCTGGGCGGCCCCGGCAGAGGGGCTCCCTGAGGCCCTGCCCGCGGAGGCCCCTCTCCCAGCCACGCTGGAGCCGCGGATCGTGATGGGCGAGGAGACCTGCGGGGCTCCCGCAGCCCCCAGCGCGGCCCCAGAGCTCAGGGACCGGGAGGGCGGGTACGCCGACCCGGGCCCGCCCCCCAACTTGTGTTCTCAGGGTGACCCTCCTGTGCCTTGCCCTCGCCTGGACCCTGACTCCTACTTCACGCCACCGTCCACCCCTCCCAAGGCCGCCTGTGCCCTGCTTCTAGGCCACGGGGCCTGGGGCTCAGAGGCTGAGCTGCCGTGGGACTCGCCGCCCGCGTCACCCTCGGGCTCCTACGTGACCGCCGACGGGGACAGCTGGGCCTCCTCGCCCTCCTGCTCTCTGAACATGCTGGCCGACGGGCCGGACGCAGCCCCGGGCTGGGGCCTGACCCCCCTGGGAGACGGACTGGAGCAAAGGGCGCCCGCGAGCCCAGCCTCCTCTGCGTCCAGCCTGTCCAGCGACAGCTGCTCCTCTTGGGGCCTGGAGGAGCACGTCTTTGACCTTGACTTCCTGGCCAACGACCCCATGATCCCTGCGTCCCTCCTGCCCTTCCAGGGCAGCCTCATCTTCCAGGTGGACGCCGTGGAGGTCACACTGCTGCCGTCCGAGGAAGAGGAGGCCGAGGTCCCTGCGCCGGCCGGCGACCCGGCGGCGGCGGAGGGCGAGGACGACAGCGCGTCCGCCTCCTTCCTGCAGTCGCTGTCGGACATGTCCATCGTCGAGGGCATGGATGAGGCCTTCGCCTTCCGGGACGACACCTCGGCGGCCTCCTCGGACTCTGACTCCGCCTCGTACGCGGGGGTGGACGACGAGCGGCTGTACAGCGGGGAGCCGCACGCCCTGCCCCACGGCGCCATCCAGCTGGCAGACGACAGCCGGGGAGACGGGCCTGAGGGGCTGCAGCTGCAAGAGATGGCTCCATCCTCGGGCCCTGGGGGCTCTGTGGCGGCACCCACCCATCACACCTCAGGGGGGCGAGTCCACCTGACCACAGGCCAGGGACCAGCCGCTCAGAAGGCAGAGGCTCCACTTAGTGAAGGGGGCGTCCTGTCGGGCCAGGGGCCGGCCACCACAGTCACAGGAGAAGTGGGCCTTGAGAGGGGCTCAGAGCCCAGGGCCCCGGCAGGCCCCGGCATGGGGACAGAGGAAGCGGGTGCCGTCCCAGGACCGGCCAGTGTTGGCCGAGCAACCCTGCCGCCCCCACCGGAGGCCGTGAGCGCTACCTCAGGCCAGGACACCGTGGCCTTGGCTCACACCCCGCAGGAAGGAGGGGGCCCCACCCTCTGTGCAGATTCTCTGGAGACATCGGGGATGCTCGGGAACCTGAAGGAGGCAGCAGGCCCAGGACTCCCCTCAGGCCAGGAGTCCACGGCGACAGCCATGGCTGTGCCCCAGTGCGGAGAAGTAGACTTTGTTTCACCCCAAGAGTTTGTTTCCTCAGCAGTTCCTCTGACCCCACACACAGAAGCAGCCCTCACCTTGCCCCAGGAATCTGTTTCTATGGCAATGCCTCTGCTGTGGCAAGATGCCAGCCTCCCCTTAGGCCAGGAGGCTGTTGCTATGGGAACCCCTCTGGCCCTGCAGGAGGAAAGAGGCTGCGATGGAGACACGGAGCCTCTGACTTCTGCGGCAGCGCTGGCCCAGCAGGAGGCAGGTGTGACCTCGGGGCTAGTGCCCGCTGCTGACTCAGGAGCCGTAGCGAGTCCACCACCTGAGCCGAGACAGGTGGACCTCACTCTGGGCCTGGAAAGGCTAACCTTGGACCAGGTCTGGCAAGATGAAGTTGGCCTCACCTTAGACCTGGGGCCAGGTGCAGAAGCGGTGACACCTGGGGCTGCTTGGGAAGATGCATGTCTGCCTCCTGGCACCAAGGCCCCAGACCCCCCAGTACCTGGACCTGATCAGGGAGAGAAGGGGGCAGCAGAGGGCCTCTCAGCACCCACCTGCCTGCAGACAGATGATGGGGCTGAGCCTCACCTGCCTCTGGAAGCCCTGGACCCCCCAGAGCCTGGATCTGACCAGGCAGAGGAGGGGGTGGCAAAGAAGCAGACAGCAGAAGGCCTGTCGGTGCCCACCTGCCTGCAGACAGATGACGGGGCTGAGCCTCACCTGCCTATGAAGGAAGCCCTGGTCTCTCCAGAGCCTGGATCTGACCAGGCAGAGGAGGGGTCAGCAGAGGAGAGGGTGGCAGAGGAGGGGGGAGGAGAGGGCCTCTTGGTGCCCACCTGCCTGCAGACAGATGACGGGGCTGAGCCTCACCTGCCTCTGGAAGCCCTGTACCGCCCAGAGCCTGGATCTGACCGGGCAGAGGAGGGGGTGGCAGGGGAGGGGGCGGCAGAAGAGGGGGCAGCAGAGGGCCTCTCAGTGCCCACCTGCCTGCAGACAGATGACAGGGCCGAGCCTCACCTGCCTCTGGAAGCCCTGGACCCCCCAGAGCCTAGATCTGACCAGGCAGAGGAGGGGGTGACAGAGGAGGGGGCGGCAGAAGAGGGGGCAGCAGAGGGCCTCTCAGTGCCCACCTGCCTGCAGACAGATGACAGGGCCGAGCCTCACCTGCCTCTGGAAACCCTGGACCCCCCAGAGCCTGGATCTGACCAGGCAGAGGAGGGGGCGGCAGAAGAGGGGGCAGCAGAGGGCCTCTCGGTGCCCACCTGCCTGCAGACAGATGATGGGGTCGAGCCTCACCTGCCTCTGAGAGCCCTGGACTCTCCAGAGCCTGGTTCTGACCAGGCAGAAGAGGAGGTGGCAGGGGAGGGGGTAACAGAAGAGGGGGCAGCAGAGGGCCTCTTGGTGCCCACCTGCCTGCAGAGAGATGAAGGGGCTGAGCCTCACCTGCCTTTGGAAGCCCTGGACTCTCCAGAGCCTGGATCTGACCAGGCAGAGGAGGGGGCAGCAGAGGGCCTCTTGGTGCCCACCTGCCTGCAGAGAGATGACAGGGCTGAGCCTCACCTGCCTATGAAGGAAGCCCTGGGCTCTCCAGAGCCTGGATCTGACCAGGCAGAAGAGGAGGTGGCAGGGGAGGGGGTGACAGAGGAGGGGGCAGCAGAGGGCCTCTCGGTGCCCACCTGCCTGCAAAGAGATGACAGGGCCGAGCCTCACCTGCCTCTGGAAGCCCTGGACTCTCCAGAGCCCGGATCTGACCAGGCAGAGGAAGAGGTGGCAGAGAAGGGGGTGACAGAGGAGGGGGCAGCAGAGGGCCTCTCAGCACCCACCTGCCTACAGACAGATGATGGGGCCGAGCATCAGCTGCCCCTGGAAGAAGCCCTGGACTCTCCAGAGGCCAGATCTGGTTGGGGAGAGGAGGGAGCAGCAGAAGAGGGGGTGGTAGAGCAGGGGGTGGCAGAAGGCCTCTCAGCACCCACCTGCCTGCAGACAGATGACGGGGCTGAGCCTCGCCTGCCTTTGGAAGCCCTGGACTCTCCAGAGCCTGAATCTGACCAGGTAGAGGAGGAGGCAGCAGAGGAGGGGGCAGTAGAGGGCCTGTCAGCGCCCACCTGCCTGCAGACAGATGATTGGGCTGAGCCTCAGCTGCCCCTGGAACAAGCCCTGGACACCTCAGGGCCTGGATCTGGTTGGGGAGAAGAGGGAATGGCAGAGGAGGAGGCAGCAGAGGGCCTTTTGGTGCCCACCTGCCTGCAGACAGATGATGGGGCCAAGCCTCACCTGCCTCTGGAAGCCCTGGACTCTCCAGAGCCGGGATCTGACCAGGTAGAGGAGGAGGTGGCAGAGGAGGGGGTAGAAGAGGGCCTCTCGATGCCCACCTGCCTGCAGACAGATGACGGGGCCAAGCCTCACCTGCCTCTGGAAGCCCTGGACTTTCCAGAGCCGGGATCTGACCAGGTAGAGGAGGGGGTGGCAGGGGATGGGTCAGCAGAGGGCCTTTTGATGCCCACCTGCCTGCAGACAGATGACGGGGCCGAGCCTCACCTGCCTCTGGAGGCCCTGGACTTTCCAGAGCTGGGATCTGACCAGGTAGAGGAGGGGGTGGCAGGGGAGGGGTCAGCAGAGGGCCTCTTAGCGCCCATCTGTCTGCAGACAGATGATGGGGCTGAGCCTCACCTGCCTATTAAGGAAGCCCTGGTCTCTCCAGAGCCCGGATCTGACCAGGCAGAGGAGGGGTCAGCAGAGGAGGGGGTGGCAGAGGAGGGGGGAGGAGAGGGCCTGTCGGTGCCCACCTGCCTGCAGACAGATGACAGGGCCGAGCGTCACCTGCCTCTTCAGGAAGCCCTGGGCTCTCCAGAGCCCGAATCTGACCAGGCAGAGGAGGGGGGAGGAGAGGGCCTGTCGGTGCCCACCTGCCTGCAGACAGATGACGGGGCCGAGCGTCACCTGCCTATTAAGGAAGCCCTGAGCTCTCCAGAGCCCGGATCTGACCAGGCAGAGGAGGGGTCAGCAGAGGAGGGGGGAGGAGAGGGCCTGTCGGTGCCCACCTGCCTGCAGACAGATGACGGGGCTGAGCCTCATGGACCCCTGGAGGAAGCCTCAGCCGTGCCAAGCCTGGGGAGCAAAGGCCCCAAGTCAACTGAGCACAGACCTGGACGAAGGCTCAAAGGTTTGGGTACAGCTCGTGGGAGCGGCAGCCACGGGGCACGTCCTGCCGCCTGCTCTGAAGTTGGCCAGGCGCAGCCCCTGAGTCCTCCGGAGGACGCGAGGGCCTCAGAGCCCAGGCTGGGCACCTCCCTGGGGTGTCCAGCAGGGACAACCTCCCGGCTGGGCGGAGACTGGCCCGAAACACCTGCCCCCACAGAGCCTGTGCTCAGCGTGGGCGACGGGGAGGGGGCAGGCTCCAGGGGCCTCCACCTTGGACGGGCCACTGAAGAATGGGAGCCGGCAGCACCCAGTGTCCTGGACCACACTGGCTCCCAGCCTCCAGAGACCCCTGCCCAGGACCTGCACGCCGCGCCCCGGGACAGGGCCCCGGCCTCTGACCCCTCCACCACCAGTTTCTGCACTGGGGCAGCTCCTCAACGCTCAATGCCCCCCGCCCCCTGCCTTTGCCAGGAGCCCAGAGAGGACTCTCTGGGGGAGGGGGCGCCCCCAGGCTCCGCAAGCACCGAGCGGCTCGGGGCAGCTCAGTGGGCAGTGGCTGCCGTCTCAGGAAACCTGGTGCCTCCGACGGGGCGGCGGGCCAGCCTCTCGCTCCAAGCTCCCCTTCTCAGCCCCCAGGCAGCCCCCGTGGGGGGTGCCCATGCCAAAGACCCGGCCTCTCTCATCTCCCCCCACTGCCAAGTGCCTCCTGGCTCTGGGCCTCGGACCCTGGCCAGCCCTCCAGGGCGCGCAGCCGCCGAACCGCCAGAGGACCCGGACTGCGTGGACGAAGGTAAGGGGGCGGGCGCGGGGCCTCGGGGCCAGCTGGACACCTCCCCGCCCGGGACTGGAGGGGCAGGCGAGGGCCCGAGGTGCAGCCAGGGGACAGGTCCGAGCCTCCTTGTCTTCCCGCTCCTCCCCGTAGCCTCTCCGCACGCCCGGGGCTCCGGCCGGCGCTCACACAGCCCTGCGCAGTGCTCCGCCCCGGAGCTGGAGGAGCAGGACCCGTCAGCACCGCGGACAGCGTCTTGCCCGTCCCAGGTGCGCCGGCCCGCCGCCCTGGCCTGGGCAGGGCCTGGGGGAAGGGTGCGTGGGCTCCGAGCCCCCACGGCCCCCCCGGCGCTCAGGGCGCCTGTCCTTTCCGCAGGCCCCCACAGCAGGCAGCAACGAAGAGGCCATCGCCAAAGCCAAGCAGAGTCGCAGTGAGAAGAAGGCCCGAAAGGTGGGCGGGCGGGGCGAGTGGTCGGTGGGGGCCGACCTGGGGACACCAAGAGCTCACACCCCCGGCTAGGCGGCCCGAAGCCCCGCGGGGGGCTCCCCAGGCGGACGCCGCGCCGGACCCTCCGCAGCTCAGGCCAGGCAGCCAGCCCTCCCTCCCCGGGGCGCCTCCCCGCCCCCTCCCTGGGGGAGGGGGCAGCAGCCCGGGGCCCGCTGCAGCCTGGGCCTGAGTTCTCTCTGCCCTCCCAGGCCATGTCCAAGCTGGGCCTGCGGCAGATCCAGGGAGTCACCAGGATCACCATCCAGAAGTCCAAAAACATCCTCTTTGTCATCACCAAGCCCGACGTCTTCAAGAGCCCGGCCTCTGACACCTACGTCGTCTTTGGGGAGGCCAAGGTCTGTCCTTGTTGGGGGAGGGGGGGGGGCAAGGGGCGGGCCCCCCTGATGCGCCTGCCTCTGCGGCTGCAGATAGAGGACCTGTCCCAGCAAGTGCACAAGGCAGCAGCTGAGAAGTTCAAGGTGCCAGCGGAGCCCTTGGCCCTGGCCCCCGAGTCAGCACCTGGGCCGCAGGTGAAGCAGGAGTGCAAGCAGGAGGAGGAGGAGGAGGAGGAGGTGAGCCGAGGGGCGGCGGGCTCTGCAGGGGGTGGCGTGGCAGCCCCTGTCCCCTCCCGCCACCGCCCTGCCATCCCCTGCCACCCCTCCTTCCAGGTGGACGAGTCAGGGCTGGAGCTGCGAGACATTGAGCTGGTGATGGCCCAGGCCAATGTGTCCAGGGCCAAGGCTGTGAGGGCGCTGAGGGACAACCACAGCGACATCGTCAATGCCATCATGGTGAGTGCTGCCAGGCCGGCCCCTCCCCAGGCAGGGTCCAGGCCCGGGCCGGCCCCCGGGGCCAGGCTGTCAGGGACCCTCTCCCCAGCACTGATGTCCCTTTCCATGCCTCCTGCAGGAGCTGACGATGTAGCCCTCCCTGCTGCGCCCCCCGCCCGCTCCCGTCCCCTGCTGCTCAATGAATCTGGATTCCCTCACCGCCTCCTCGGCTCCTGCCTCCCCAGCCCCAGAGCAGCCCTGGCTTGGAACCCACGGGGGCACAGAGTCCCTCGACAGAGCCGCGCTGCAAGTGCAGGGGGGGCCTCTAGCCCCAACGGGTCCCGGGGACCAGCTTCCTGAAGGAGTGAGGGTCTTGGGGAGGCTCCAGTGGGCCCGCGGGCTGGCACACCCCGCCTCCAGCACTGGCACGGCTGCAGGCCGGCTCTGGGCTGCGCCACCCAGCCACTGGATGCCCTCTCTGCCAGGAAGGCCGGCGACCACAGTGCGGGGCCACCCGGGCGGGACAGAAGGGCAGGCACATATCAGGTGCCCGCTCCCCACGGGGAGAGCCGGCGGGGTGCACGAGGGGTGGGTGGCTCCTGGAGGGGCAGGAGCCAGTAGCCCACAGGACTGCAGCCCGGGCTGTCCTCGGGCAGCTCCAGAAGCTTCTGGAACAGCATTATCTTCCTATAAATCTAGACAACATCCCAAATGGCGTCTTAGTTGTTCCTGCCTGGGCTGGGGTCCCGGATACAACCCTTGGAACACGTGGCCGTGGGTCTGTGTCCCCTTCCTGCCCTGTTGCGGGTGTGCAGTCCGAGCCCACAAGCCCGGCCAGACGTCTCCCCCCTACCGATGTGTGTTGGTGGGCAGGGCAGGACCCAAGGCGGGCAGGGGGCTGCTGTGGGCCGGGTGAGACGGAGGGCTCCGGCGGGGCTGGGGGCCGTGCTCTGGCTGGGGGTGCTCCAGCGCCACAGCCTTCCTGGGCCTCTCCTGCCCCGGGCCTGGACACCTGAGGGAAAGCTGCGCCTTCCTTCGTCTGAGCCTCTACGGCCGGCCTGGGGCTCTGCAGGGCCTTGGCGAGAAGCTGCTCGCTGCCTCTGGGCTGGGGTGTGCAGGGCCCCGCTCAACGCCAAGGTCCGCCCTTGGCTCAGAACAGACATTGCCGCATAGCAGCTTTGAGCGGAGGCAGACGCCGTGCCTGGGGATGGGGCAGGCGTGGGCAGGGGACACTCGCCAGCCAAGGAGGGCTCGGGGGGGGACACACACGGCCCAGCTCTGCTCCATGGCTGCGGGCCCCCGACAGCACCTCTGTGAGGAGTGGGGGGCCAGGCCTGGGACTGCACAGGGGCCCTGCTCATGCACTGCCCTCCCCCCGAAGCCAGGGAGCTCACCTCCCACCCATGCAGGGCCCAGGACACTTGCCCCACCCCACATGGAGAAGCAGAGCCCATGGGGAGGCTAACGGCCAGCCTGCTGCCTCCGGGCCACCAGCTGCCCTGGGCGGCCCACGAGGGCGAGGGTGGTCCAGGGGCTTGTGGCCCTGAGCGCAGCCTGAGGCCTGGCAGAGACGGCCACCACTGGGTCCTCCGGCCAGGGCAGACCCCAGAGCAGGACCCACAGCCCAAGCCCTCCTGGACCAGAAAAGCACTTGGCAGCCAGAGATTTAAATTATTCACATTGTAGTAAACAACTCTTTAAGGTCTCTGAGTGACAACAGTTACATCCCCGTGCAAAACGGAGCTGTCTGGAGCCTCCCGCTCCGGCCCTGCGGGCCCCAGGCGCACGCCCTTCACGTAGCAGGGCCCAGGGGCCCGGGCGGCAGCAGGGAGGGGCGGCGCGGCCCCCGTCACACGGAGTCCTGGTCCAGGCTGCAGCCCAGCGCCTCGATGTCGTTGCTGATGTCCAATATCATGCGGTCCCACTCGTCGCCCTCGGAGGGCACGGACTGGTCGTCAGAGCTGCCCGCGGCCCGGGTCCCGTTGGTGGTGGAGCTGGAGGCGGTGCTCATGGCCCGCCGGCACCGGCCGAAGCTGTCGGTGAGGATGCCGCGGCCGTCCTTCACGCCGATCGTCTCCAGGAAGTTCTCGAAGTGCTGGCTGTCCTTCTCGGGGATGAAGGGCCTCAGACCTGGGGGGAGGGCGCGGTCACTGGCCCCGAGCCGGCGGGGCGGCTGCGGGCCTCGGCAGCTGGGACATGTCCGCTCGGCCAGCCAGGGCCTAGGCTGCCCCCACACCCGGCCTAACGCACAGTGGAGGGCTCAGGCCAGGAGCCCACCCACCCAGAACCGAACAGGTGGCTGCCTCCGAGCCGGCCTGCACCCCGAGCCCTGGAGGCTGTGCCCGCACCTCCCCTCCTCTCCTTCCCTCTCCCCCTGGCAGGCGGACCCTGGAATGCCCATTAGACAGATGAGAAGGGGTGCCCAGAGCCACCTGGAGCCACTCTCAGACTGAGAACTAAATCCATGTCTCCCTGCTGGGAACTCCAGATCCCCGCGCTTGTACCCCCTGGGAGACCATGGGTGCTCTGAAGGCAAGGGGGCAGGCCGGGGGGTGTGAGGCCCGGTGGGAGCAGCACACGGCTGCTCGGTCCCGTGCTCCCACCCCCACCAAAAGTGGCCACCTGCTTGGCAACAAGCAGCTACCAATGCAAGGACAGGGCGAATGGCAGGGGTGGGTCTCGGGGCAATGGAGAGCATGTCACCCCGCCCCACGTGAGGTCAGGCCCCGCGCCTCCGGCCGGGGCTCACCCAGCAGCAGGAACTTGCGGCTGTCCCCGTACAGCTGCCGCAGGTTGATGCAGAACTCGTGGATGGAGGCCCCCGTGCGGTACTCGTGCAGCAGCGTGGCAAACTGCTGGATCTCCTGCGATGAAAGCTTCGTGCGCAGCTGCCGGGAGAACCTG
This sequence comes from Dasypus novemcinctus, assembly GCF_030445035.2. NCBI lineage: Eukaryota > Metazoa > Chordata > Mammalia > Cingulata > Dasypodidae > Dasypus > Dasypus novemcinctus. The sequence goes on from NC_080677.1 coordinate 10,981,918, forward strand.
GTGAGCGCGCAGCCCCTCTGCCAGGGAGCACCCAACATGCCGAGTCTGGGGGCTCCCACCAGGCAGAGCCCCCCACTGGGCAGAGCCCCCCCCCACTGAGCAGAGCTCCCACCTTACAGAGCCCCCCACCTTACACAGCCCCCCCACTGAGCAGAGCCCCCACCTTACACAGCCCCCCCACTGAGCAGAGCCCCGACCTTACAGACCCCCCCCCACTGAGCAGAGTCCCCCCACTGGGCAAAGCCCCTCCCACAGAGCAGAGACCCCCCCCCCGAGCAGAGCCCCCACCTTACAGAGCTCCCCCGCCCCGGGCAGAGCCTCCCGACTGGGCAAATCCCCCCTACTGCGCAGAGTCCCCCCACTGGGCAGAGCCCCCTTTCAGAACCCCACCACTACAGCCCCTGCCCAGTGGAGCCCCCACTAAACAGGGCTCCCACGGGACAGAGCGGCAGTCTGGAGACCAGGGGTGCCCCAGGGCAGGCTGCGCCCAGAGGACACAGTGAAACCCCTGCTTGGGGTCCTGGCCCCGCGGACCCCCTCAGCCCTCAGTCCCCTATTCCTGGCACTGGTGGAAACCACCAGGAGACGTTGCCGTGGGGAGGACGTGCACCTCTGGCCGCCACTGCCCACCTCCAGGGCGAGTACGGGGACACCCCCAGCCTGAGAGCACCGCGGCGTGCAGGTGGGCTCCCGGGTGCCCCGCCCCTCGCTCGTCTAGGGCCCAGGCTCTGCACGCGGGAAGTCAGCCCTGGCATGCAATACGCTGAGCATGGTGACAAGGGAAGGCGCGGGGCGCTCGTCCCCCACCACTGAGCCGCCCCTCACGGGAGGCCCTGCCGGCCGGAGGTGCCAGGGCCGGCTGCGGCGCGGGCGCGTACCGTCAGCATGTAATCCTGCAGCAGCTCCGTGGCGGAGGTGCTCAGCTCCCCTTCACTGGCAGTCTTGGCAGTGGGCGATGGCTGCATGCAGAAGGACAGGGGGGAGATGGCCCCCGTGCCCGCGGCGTCGGGAAAGGAACTGCAAAGCATGGGAGGGGAGGGGCGGGTGCTGAGTGCCAGCCGCGTGCCTGCCCTGCTGGGGGCGAGCGCTCGGCCCCCACCACCGCCAGAGGGCGGCCGGGCCGAGAGCAGGTGCTCCAGGACAGCTCCCGGGGAGTTCTGGAAGGGAGTGTGTGCAGGGGGCACACGAGAGGCAGGGGCAGTGCCAGGAGGGCCAGGGGCCGTGAGGCACACCAAGGAGTCACAAAGAAGGGGAGGAAGTGTGGCCAGAGCGACGACCCAGGGCTAGGCGAGAGGACAGGACGAGAGCTGGGGCAGGACAGGGTCCAACCTGCCTGTTAGGGGGGTGCTTGCTGGGGGCCACGGCCCTGGAGGACGAGGAAAAAAGCACCGTGGGCGCAGGACAGGGAGGGGGCCAGGCTGTGGCTGCAACGTGGCCGGCAGGTCCTGGTGGGGTGCGGGGCAGTGGCAAGGGGCGCCAGCTGGCTGCCCGCCCGCGGCAGGGTGGGAGCAGACCGGGGGGGGGGGGGCTGCAGGGCTGCTACTCACAAAGTGCTCGCCTCGGCCTCGTAGGTCTCCTTGACGTCCACCTTGGTGGAGGAGTCATCTGGAGGGAGAGGGAAAGCGGACAGGGCTGCGGGCACCTCCGAGGGCGCCTTCAGGCCTGAGCATGCCCACCCAGAGCCGCCGGGCAGGGGTGGGTGCCGCTCGCTTGCCGCCCGGCACCTGCATCCCCAGGGGCCTCGGGAAGTGCGTGCCCCGCTCGGGCCACGGCCCGAGTGGCAGGCGGGGAGAAGGGGACGGGACTCGCAGGTGCCAGGGGTGGTTCTGCCAGGGGCCAGCGGGTCCTGCCAGGGGCTTTCACCAGGGGGTATGGCCCTGGCTCCCGCTCTCGGATGAGGCTTGTCAGGGAGGTGAGCGGGGCATGCTGGGCAGGGATGGGGCTCGGGCCCCACCCTGCACGGGGTCTGGCAAGGGGTGTTCCTGGGGACTGGCAACGGCACCCTGTGACAGATAAAGAGCCCCTGAATCGGGGAGGGGGCACGGCCACGCGCAGTGAGTGGAGCTCTGGGGGAGACAGACCGAGTCTGGGGTGAAGTGTGGACTGTGCATAGGAGAAGAGAGAGGATGGGGAGAAAAAAGGGACATTTGGGGCAGGGGGACAAAGATGTCCATGGCCCGTGGTTGCTGTAGCATGCTGGGTTATGTGGCCGACAGGAAGCAAGGCTGCTCGACAGCTGACGGGAAGGCGAGGTATTCCGGGTTATCTGGGGCAGGGCAATGTCACCATGAGGGTCTTTAGAAGGAAGAGAGTAGAGGCAGGGGACGGTGGGAGGACAATCAGGGAGATGCCACGCTGCTGGCCTCGAAGACAGGGGAACGCAGGCAGCCTCCCGAAACCGGACAGGCAAGGTGGCAAGATTCTGCCCCAAGCCCCAGAAGGAACCAGCCCTGCGGACTCCTGGACGGTCCCAGCGAGAGCTGTGCTGGCCTCGGGCTGACAGAACCACAAGGGGGTACGTCGGTGCTATTTGAGCCACTAGGGTTGTGGTGATTTGTTATAGTGGCAGCAGAAATAAGCCGGGGTGTATGTGTGTGTGTGTGAGTTGTGGGGGAGAAGGGGGCCCACAGAGCACGAACGGAAAGTGCACAATTAGCTGCAAGCAGAAACTGCCGGCAGCGAGGGCGCCTGCCTAGGAGGGCCCAGGGGGTGGCACGTGGCGTGCCCGCTTCCAGGAAACTCATGCACTGGATGCTTATCACCTGTGGGTTCTCAGTGCACATGGGGATTTAAATGTCCACGTGCCAAAGAGTAAGGATGCTCTGGATGAACCACCCGCTCCTTACTTTGGAAAAGTCACTGGCGGTGATGTTAGGTACTGCGTCACCTTGGCCAGGTAATGGTGCCCAGTTGTCTGGTCAAGCCAGCACTGGCCTAAACGTAATACAAGGACATTTCATTGCATGGATGGCTGGTTACATCTACAATCAACTGAGGCGATTGTCAACAGCAACAAGTGACGCCTTATCCAATCAGCTGAAGGCCTTAAAAGGAGAAGTGATTTCAGCATTCAGAGAGAATTTGACAGCCGCGTCTCCTGGAAACTTATCAAGGCCCTTCAAGGAGCCCCTGGCTTGCAGCCTGCCCTGTGGAATCTGGACTTGTGCATCTCCACAGTCACGCGAGACTGTTTTATAAAATCTTGTACTATTTACAGATATCTCCTGTCGGTTCTGTTTCCCTAGAGAACCCTGACCAATACACTGACCTTTTGGCTTCACTTTGCCATCTTTAAAATGGGAGCCCTGTTTGATGATACATAAGTTCTGTAAGTTCACTTTTACAATACACTTTTTGTTTAGGTATACTCATGTATGATATACTTAAATAAAATTTTAATGGAAAAAAAGAAAAAGAAAGTTCAGAAGACCTGAAAATTCAGTTATCAATTAAAAATTAAATAAATAAAATTGTCCGCCCAAAAAACCAAGCAAACACAACCACCCCCCCCTCCTGTCGGCTGAGCTGCTGAGGGCAGGGCAGTGGGCGGGGCATGAGCACAGGAGGGATGTGGGCGTGGCTATGGGGGAGTTGATGGTGTGGACTGGGCTACGACGGGTCCTGGGTGTGGGTGGGGCCATGGGGCAGGCCATGGGCGTGGCCCTGGCATGGGGCGGAGCCACAGGCAAGGGGCTGAGCTGTGGCCTGCAAGAAGCTGTTTAGCCCAAGAAGCAACCCAGGTGGGTGGTACCCAGAATGGGCCATCCAGGTCGGGTCCAGGACAGACACTTCCTCCTGGCTCTCCGCTGGCTGGATCCGAGAACTACCTGGAAAGGGCCTGAGAAGGAAGAACCTGGAGGCAGCACCTGGCGGTCTCAGACAGCTTTCTTTTTACACACCCGCTTTGCAGAAGTCGTGGACCCTCAACGAACTTACGCATCTGGAAGACCCGCCGCTCTCGTGCTGAGAAGCTGAGCGACGGTGAACTCGTGGGTGTGTGGGGCATCCTGGAGGGACGCCGGGTGCAAAGGCCTCTGTGGGCCTGCAAGGGGGGGGCCTCAGGCTCTTCCTGCCCCTCCTGGGGCAGCCTGGGCAGTGCCCCGTGGCTGACAGGCCCCTCCAACCGGGCCGTGCTGACAGGAGACCCCAGGCCCCACGCCTGCTCCATCGTGCCCCGCGCCCGTCGGCAGGCACAGCCTCCGGGCCCTGCCTGTCCCGAGTCAGGGGAGAGGTCACATGGGGTTCCCGAAAGGGGTTCCGGGCCCCCCGAGTTATGCCAGGAGGCCCCCACATTGCCCAGGCCTTCCCGTAGAACCCGCTGAAGAAGGGGGAAGGTCCTGCCTTGAGCAGGCTCCGTAGAGTACACGGAACCACGAAGTGGACACTCCCCCGGGGGGCCGGCTAATGCCCCGGCCTCATGCCCTGCGCCGGCTGCACCTACCACTGTGCAGGGACAGGTGGTGGGTGGGGGTCGAGGCCCCGTCAAAGATGGCCCGGTCCAGGAAGTCGATGGTGGACTCGGTGTAGACTGTCTGGAAGACCTGGCTGAGCAGCGAGCACAGCTCCTCCGCCGCGCCCTGGAGACAACGAGGACAACGGCAGCTCTGGTCAGGGCCTGCTTCCTGGCCCGAGGGGAGGAGATGTGCCCGCTGGTGCCCGCCCAGGGCAGCTCGGCTGCTGAGTCAACTGTGCGCAGCGAGCCGACAGCAGAGGCTGGGAGAGCCACCCCAGGACAAAGCGCCCCTCTGCCTTTATTGCCAAGAGGGGGTGTGGCCAAAGACAGCGGCTGGCCACCCAGGACTCCGGCCAAGACAAAGGCTGGCCAGCCCAGGCCTCGCCCGGGTCGCAAGGGCCGCCTGCTGGCCCCCCACCCCCGCCGTCCCCGCCGCTTCCGCAGCCTCCCGTCCCCCTGCACCTGAGCTCTCTCCTCACAGCGCCATGCCTGTCCCCGGAAAAGAGGGCAAGGAGAGCCAACACCACCAGCGGGGGCAGCGAGGCAGCACGTGGGGACCGCTTGCAGAGCAGCTGGGCTGCACACTACTCCAGCGCAGAGGCTCTCGGCCAGGGCGGGTGGGCCCACGCCCCGGGCGCGTGTGGCCAAGCCCGGGACTCTGGGTGGACACCACCGGGCAAGGCTGGAAGCAAGGCCCTCCCTCCCCAACGCGGGCCCGGCGCGGGTGGGCTCCTACCTTGTTCTCGGCAGCCAGGATCACCAGGCAGCAGGCCTCGACGGGCACCACACCGCTCTCAGACAGGGAGCCTGAGGTGAGGCCTTTGGGACTTTCTGCGCACAGACTCTGGCTCGGGGAGATCCCGGGGTCCTGGGCTGGGACACACACGGCACCACGGGTCAGCGCCGCCGCAGGAGGGCAGGTGCAAGGAGACGCACAGCTCTGCCGGGGCGCCCGGCGCGGGGGGTGCTGGCCCCGGAGACCTTGTGGGGCAGCCCCAGCCCCCAGAGCTGGGCTCCTTTGGAGAGCCACTCAGAGCGCCCCCGTGCCCCTCATCTGCTTAGATGCGCAGGTGCCCTGGGGGCCTGTGACAGGCGGGCACTGGCGGGGAGGCGGCCCTGTCCTCCTGGCCTCCCTAACTGAGGGGCTGCAAGGGGCTGGCAGGCGCTCCCAGACCCTCTGACCACAGCTCCGAGGCTGCTCTGGAGGCGCCAGCCCACGGGGTCTGTGCAAACTTGCTCAGGACGGGGTTAATATCTTCTGTGGACACATGTGGGGCAGTGCCGCTAACTGAGTGTTTCTGATCTGCCCAAACAGGGGACTTCCCTCGGCTTGGAGCTAACGGCAGACGCCCAGCCAGCGCCCAGGCTCTAGGGCACCTGCCGGCACCGCTGCCCGCGACAGAGGGGTCACTGAGGCAGGGTGAGGGCTGGGCCTGCGGCGAGCGGGGCAGAGGGCAAGGACGCGTCCCCCCGCCCCCGCCCCCGGCACTCTGCACCTCGTCGGCTCCCCACGGGGCGCGCGGGAGAGTCGGGGCAGCCCACCTCCCGCGCCCTCTGCCCGTGGCGTGTCTGGCGTGTTGAGTGGTGGCCCAGGGACCCAACACCCGGTCCCGGAGCAGGCTGCCCGGCGCCCCTCCTCGGCCGCCGACCCCGTACCTGTCTTCAGGACCACCAGGTGTGACGCGTCGTCGCGGACGTAGGAGACGGCGGCGATGTCGTGGATGGGGACCCTGAGGATGATGTCCTCCCCGTCCCTCCACGCCAGCTTGACGTTGTAGGCAGAGAGGCTGATCACGGCGTCGTGTTCTTGGGTCAAGTGTCCCGGGAGCTGGTGAGCTCTCTGGGAAAGAGCCAAGAGCCACTGGCCATCAGGGGCGCGGACACGGTGGCCGCGGCCAGGGCTCCCCTCCCCGGGACCCCGCCCTCGCACCGCGGGCGCGACTTGCACGGCCAGAGCTTCGTTAGCAGGCACGCGGGCCCCAGGGAGGCTGCCGGGCGAGGCCGTTTGGGGGATGCTTCCGGAATGGCCTTTCCCTGCAGACCCAGGCGGGCTGCTTGGACTCTTGAAAATGTACGTTTTGGAAGCGGCCCCAAACCACGTGAACAGGTTCAGATGGAGGGACACCCTATGGCCCAAAGCAAAGCGCGCCTACCAGGTGACGCAACTGGACCTTCCCATCAAGCCCTGGGGACGGCGTGGCGGCGGGGATTACCTTCGCGCTGTCTATAAAATGCAGAATTTCAGTCCTACTGGAGGGATTCAGGTATCCCGGGATGGAGGTCAACTGTCCTAAGTACTGGAAGAAAGGGAAGACAACAGCGTGTGAGCGTGGAAGGGGCCACCGGCCAAGTCTGCGCACATTCGGGGCCTCCACCCTGCGGGCTGGCAGGCGCCTGGATTCTTAGACGTCTCTGCTGGCCGGGCCGCCCTCGCCACCTCCGACCACACTGCACGTGAGGCAGCACCACGAGGCTGCGGAGGGCACCTGGGGGCCAGGTCCACGAGGGCCTGGGCTCCCCAGGAACAGAAGAGGCAGCCCCCATTGCCAGGCCCTTGGAGGAGGAACTGACAACAACAGTGCCGGGCCCAGCGCTGCTAAAAGGAAACGTCAGAGGGAGTGGGCGGAGCTCAGGGGCTGAGCGTCTGCTCCCGTGTGCGAGGTCCCGGGTTCGAGCCCCAGTGCCTCCTGAAAATGTACGACGATGACAATAAAATCAAAGAATGTTCAAACAAAAGCAAATGTCAGCAATCACAAAGGCTGACTCAGCCTAGACATAAATCCAAATGGAGAAATGAAGCAAAGAAGTTTCTTTTGGGGCCCGTGGCTGCCAAGCACGTGGCTTAATCGAACTCAAAGGCAGAGGCCCCTTTGCAGGGGGGAGGGTGGAGAGCAGAGACAGCGTGGGCTCACCATCTGCTGTGTGTGCACCGGGTAGGCACTTTATTTTGAAAACATGTTTTTAAGGAAGGCAATACTAATCCCTTCCCAAGAACAGATTGCCTGTACATATCATTCTTTACTCAGTCTTCCGTTAACTCAGATATGCAAGTTCTCTCATCAAAAGGTAAGGTCCCCTCTCCAGCTGGGAGGTGGGCGGGGGGCACGTCACACCCTAACTAGGACCCTTGGCAAGGCCCAGCAAGGACAAACATCCACCTCGGCCGGGCAATTTCTGTTCCTTTTGAAGGTAAGTGCCATCGCTGTGGGACCATAAAAAGAAGGGGGAAAACAACAACACAGGCAATTATAGTCCCTTAAAACTACTGATTGTAAGACTGAGGCAAGAATCCTGATTCCAGAAGTGTTAAAATGTGAACAGTTACTCTGAGGGACGGAGCGCTCGTTAAGAGCTGCTTGACTATGTGATTTAATTAATCACCACAGAAACTGTATCATCTCAAGGTTGGAAGTTAAAAGTGTATGTGAAGGTCGCATCCTCCGACACTTGCGTAACCCATGAGAGAAAGGACTAAATGATCGCTAGCAGCCGAAACCGAAGCGGAGCCCCTAAGAGGCTGGGCCCATGGGTTCTGGAGGGGAAGGCAGGACCTTGGCAGAGACCAGCCGCCATCTTGCCTCACCACGTGGCGGGAAGCCAGGGTCGCCAGTAGCCGACTGGTGAGAAGGCAGCTCTGATGGTGCCTTGATGTGGACGTTTCATGGCCTTGGAACTGTAAGCTTTTACCCTAATAAACTTCCCGTTATAAAAGCCAACCCATTTCTGGTACCTTGCATCAGCTGCCCTTGGGCAAACTAAGACAGTCCACTACTTTTCATTTTTCCAACTCTAAGACATTCTTGACTTTTTCTAAAAATTCTACTGAATTTTTAACTTTTTTCATACTTTTAATCTTCAAGAGCTGTTTTTTACCTTCAATTGTCCCCAATTAAATTTTTTTTTTCTTTTCCTTTTTTCTTTTTTTTTTTCTGTTCCCACTTCTTTGGAAACATCTTGTTCTTGTTTCATGAAACACTATCTTATCTTTCAAAGATTTAAAAAAAAATATTTTTGATACATTGATTGTATACTTCGGATGGATTGTATACCTTATTAATATGTATCAATAAAACTGATAAAAAATATTTTGAGGTATAATTTACATATACTGAAATGAGTATTCCCTTAAACATACTATTCAATCAGTTTTAACAAATACATATATCCAAGTAACACACACCCCATCAAGATACAGAGATTTCCACCTCTCAAAAAGCCCCCTCCTGCCCTTTTCCAGTTGATCCCCATTGCCAATACCCCGAGGCTGTCACTATTCTGATTTCTACAAGCATATTTTAGTTTTCCCTGTTTTAGAACAATTGGTAAGTGGAACTATGTAGTATATATTCAGAGATCTATACATATAAAGAATTACACAAACACTCGATGAACCCCTCTTTAACCGAGGTGTAGGGAAAACCTTTGCCATTCTGGCTAAGAGTCAATAAAAGGCTGATGAATCTGATTTCTTAAAAAGAAAAAAGCTTACAAGGTAATACACTCAGTGGGTTGAACTGTGTTCCACAACAAGATATGCTCAAGCCCTAACTCCGGGTACTTGTGAATGGGACCTCATTTGGATGTAGGGTCTTTGCAGATGGATTCAGGTTAAGATGAGGTCACAGAGAATTAGGGTGGGCCTAGGAGAAAAGACACAGGCACGGGAAGGAGAATGCTGCAGGGAGACGATGGAGGGGCAGGGCCCCGCTGCAGCTTGGTCCTGGGTGTCCAGCCTTCCGAACTTGTCTTCAGCCACCCAGGCTATGGGGCTTTGCTACTGCAGCCTTAGGACCAAGACAAACACCAAAAGCAAGGTGAAAGGACAACTGACACGCTGGGAAAAAAATGTTTGCAACATATATCCCAGATAAAGAGCTAATATACAAAGAACTTTTAAAAATTGATGGGGAAGGGAAGCAGATGTGGCTCAAGCAGCTGGGCACCTGCCTACCACACGGGAGGTCCCAGGTTCGGTTCCCCGTGCCTCCTACAGAAAACAAGCGAGACAGTAAGCTGCCACAACAGACTGGTGCGGTGAGCTGACTCAACAAAATGATGCAATGAAGAGACATAACGAGATACACAATAAGTGGGAAGTGGAGGTGTTTCAAGCCAAAGGGTGCCTCCCTTCCTCACAGGAAGTCCCAGGTTTGGTTCCCAGTGCCTCCTAAAAAAAGAAGACGAGCACACAATGAACAGACACAGAGAGCAGATAGCAAGTGCAAATGAGGTGGGGGCAGGGGGAATAAAAAATTTAAAAATTAAGAAAAATAAAATAGATGGGGAAAAGACCAAAAATCCTATAGGAAAAAAGTGGACATATATCCCAGGACTATGGGATTTACCCCCGAGTTTGATCTCCCCACAAACACACTGCAATTCACAACCCTCTACAAGTTCAAGGTGATCCAGCCATGGTTGACATTATTTTATTTGATTGTCATGTCTATTCGCTCTCCTTTAATCCATGCATCTTGCTCTTTATTTCAAGACAGACTTGTCTAAATTATTCCATGGATGTGGCAAAAAAATAGGTACCTCCCCTTCATACACCTTTGAAAAGACTGCTTTGGAGTCATGGCTTTGTACTTACTCAGTCTGAAGTGATGCTGGATTTGATCACTTGGCTAACTGCCTCTAGAACAAAATGCAACACTCTTCAAAGGAAGACAACAGATTCAAAGTCTCCACAACACACCCACAATGTCCAGTGCACAATAAGAAGCTGCAACATGTTTAAAGAACTGGGAAAATGTGATCCATAGTTAAAATGAAAAATCAGGGAAACGGACTTGGCCCAGTGGTTAGGGCGTCCATCTACCACATGGGAGGTCCGCGGTTCAAACCCCGGGCCTCCTTGACCCGTGTGGAGCTGGCCCATGAGCAGTGCTGATGCGCGCAAGGAGTACCCTGCCACGCAGGGGTGTCCCCCGCGTAGGGGAGCCCCACGCGCAAGGAGTGCGCCCGTAAGGAGAGCCACCCAGCGCGAAGGAGGGAACAGCCTGCCGAGGAATGGCGCCGCCCACACTTCCCGTGCCGCTGACGACAACAGAAGCGGACAAAGAAACAAGACGCAGCAAATAGACACAGAGAACAGACAATGGGGGGAGGGGAGGGGATTAAATAAATAAATCTTTAAAAAAAAATAAAATAAAATGAAAAATCAGTTAATGGACACAGACCTTCAGATGTTAGAATTAGCCGATAAAGACATATAAAATAACCAAAATACGTTAAAGAGGCCTACAGGGGATGGTGGATATAATAGGTAAGAAAAGGAAATTTCAACAGATTTGGAAACTATAGAAAGGAACCAAATGGGAATTCTGGAACTGAAAATAAATAATCTGTAAGAAATTCACTGGACAGTATGGTAGGCAGAATAATAAGTAAATAAGCTTGCCCCCTCGACCCCCAGGGCAATTTGAGATTATTTTATGAATCCCAAAAAGGAATTTGATTGTATAAAATTCAGTTGAGGGGGAAGCAGATGTGGCTCACGTGATAGAGCTTCTGCCTACCACATGGGGGGACCCGGGTTCAATCCCTGGGGCCTCCTGGTGAAAAAGAAGAAGAGAAAGGGTGCCTGCAGGTGAGCCAGTGCCCACGCAAGTGATCTCCAGGATCGAATCCTGGTGAATCCCGGAGGAGAGAAAATGAGAAGACAACACAGACAGCAAAAACAGCAGGGCAGGAGGAGTGGAAGGGGGGGTGGTAATACATAATAAATCTTTTTAAAAAATTGTGTTGCTTGGATTACCTGATAGGATTGCCGTGGGGCTTTTGATTTGAGAGGTATGACTCAGGTGGAGGCCCTACCTCCTTGCTGGGTTTGATATAAATGAACTCACACAGTTAGAGAGCAAAAAGGAAGCCAACGTGTTTGATCTTGCTATGTAAGAGAGAGGACCACTTAAGCACAAAGCCCCCAAGAGGCTGGGCCCACAGAGCAGCTCAAGAGGAGGCCAGTTCTGCTGTATGACTGAGAGCTCACAGCTAAACTTGGGAAGAGAGCAGAGTAGCCATGACTGATACAGGAGGCCTGGAAAGAGACAAGCTCTGTGCCTGGCTGCTCAACACTGAACTCCAAGGGATGGTAGATTCTGGAGGGGAAGGCTGAAACCTCCGCAGAGATCAGTGGCCGTCTTGCTTTCACCATGTGGCAACACACCAGGATCAGCAACAGCTGATTTTGGTGAGAAAGCATCTCTGATGGTTCCTCAGTTTGGACTTTTCGTGGCCTTTGAACTGTACTTTTACTCCAAATAAATCCCCTTTATAAACACCAACGGATTTCCGGTACTTTGCACTGGCACCCCAAGATATCCATACTCTAATCCGTGAATCTGTCAATATGACATTATATGCCAAAAGAACTTTGCAGATTTAAGGTAAGGATGTGGAGAAGGGGAGATCACCCTGGATTAGCCACTGGGTCCAATGAACTCATAAGGGTCCTTAAACATGGAAGAGAGAGGCAGAAGTGTCAGGGCCGGAGTGATGCGATATGAGAACGAATTGACCAGCCACTGCTGGGTTTGAAGAGGAAATGAGCCATGAGCCAAGGAATGCAGGCAGCGCCTAGAAGCTGGAAAAGACAAGGAAATGGATTCCCCCTAGAGCTCAAGAAAGGAAGGCAGCCCTGCCCAGTTGCATAGTGTCTCCCAAAAGTCAGTCCACTCAGAACCTCGTGTGTGCCCTTATTGGGAAATAGGTTTTACGGATGTAATTAGTTAAAATGAGGTCCCCTTAGGGTGTACCCTAAATCCACTGACTGATGTCCTTATAAGGTCCTGTAGAGACAGACACACAGGGGAGACGGCCAGGCGAAGACAGGCAGAGCATGCGGTGACGCTCTACACGCCAGGGACACCGAGGATTGCCTGGCCATGCCAGGGGAGAGGCATGGAGCAGATCCTGCCCCGGCCTCCGGAAGGAACTGAGCCTGCTGACACCCTGAGTCCAGACCTCCCACCTCAGGACTGTGGAAGAGTAGATTTCGGTTGGTTTAAATCACGAAGTCTGGCAATTTATCACAACAGCAATAGAACACTGAAGCTGGGATGCCAGCAAGTTGGGTATAAGGTAAGAAAGTATCAGTGAATATGAAGACAACTATGCAACTCAGCCAAATAAAAAGCCCTGAGACAAAAAGATAGTAAAAAAGAAAAAAATAAAAACAGAACAGGAACAGAGCCTCAAGGGTCTTTGGGACAGTGGTTTAACACACACACATACATATATATATAAAACAGGAGTCCTAAAGTAGAGGAGAAAATGAATGGGCAGAAAAAAATCTGAAGAGACAGTGCCAACATTTTCCATTTTGATTAAAAAGACGCAGCAACCTGCTGACCCTGGAAGCTCCCTAACTCCACACTCCACACATGCCGTCAAAACCGTTCCCAGGCACATCGCAGTCAACACGATGACGACTGACGCGTCATCACAAACCCTCCATGATGATGGGTTAAATGTTTGAGTGCTGAAAGAAAAAAAGGTCAGCCTAGTTTCTCTATCTTTCCAAAATGAAGGACAATGGGAATGGTAAAAAATGGCCCCCAGAGTATCAGATCCTGACCCCTTATTTTGAATAAGGGTCTCTGCATATGTGATTTAAGTTAAGGATCTTGAGATGGGATTATCCTGGATTATTCAGGTGGGTTCTAAATGCAACCACAGGTATCTTTGTAAGAGAGATGAAGAGGGAGTTTATACACACAGGGAAGGCAATGTGAAGATGAAGCAGAGAGAGGTGTGAAGGTGCTGGCCTTTAAAGATTGACGTGATGCGGCCACAAACTAAGGAGTGCTGTCAGCTACCAGAGGCTAAGAAAGGATTCTCCCCCAAAGCCTTCACAGAGAGTATGGTCCTATTGACACTTTTTTTTAAGATTTATTTTTTATTTATTCCTCTCCTCTTCCCCACCCTCCCCCTCCCCAGTTGTCTGCTCTGTGTCCATTCGCTGTGTGTTCTTCTGTGTTCACTTGTATTCTTGTCAGCGGCACCAGGAATCTGTGTCTCTTTTTTTTGTTGGGTCATCTTGATGCATCAGCACTCCATGTGTGTGGCGTCATTCCTGGGCAGGCTGCACTTTTTTTGTGCGGGGAGCTCTCCTTATGGGGCGCACTCCTTGCGCGTGGGGCTCCCCTACGCAGGGGACACTGTGGCACGGCACTCTGCGCGCATCAGCACTGCACGTGGGCCAGCTCATCACATGGGTCAGGAGGCCCTGGGTTTGAACCTTGGACCTCCCATGTGGTAGGCAGACGCTCTATCCATTGAGCCAAAATATGCTTGAAATAAAAGTTGACACTTTAATTTCATGGCAGTGACAGATTTTAGATTCTGTTCTCTAGATCTGTGAGGAAAATAAATTTGTTCTAAGCCACATACTTTGTGAAAATGTTTTACAGCAGCCACAGGAAACTTATACAGTGGGTAAACAAAAAAGACATATTATTTTCTGAAATTCTTTGGAAACAATGTATCGTGAGGTTTATAATATATGTAGACGCAAATAACAGCACAAAGAAAGGAAAAGTACAAAAGGAATTATGATGCTATAAGATTCTTACATTACAAATGAAATAGCAAGTTGGCTGCAATAAGTTAAGACTTCATATTGTAATTCCTAGAGTGACTTTAAAAAAAATATAGAAAGGTATAATAGCCAAAAAAGAACACAGAATAGAACACTAAAAAATAAAAATACCCAGTTAATCCTAAAAAAGACAAGAAAGGAGGAAAAAAATGAACACAGAGCTGAAAAGGAAAACAGGAAACAAATACCGAGATGAATAGGAGAAAATGAACTACATGTACTGATTAAAAGGCATAGAAGGGAAACGGATTTGGCTCAATTGATAGAGCGTCCGCCTACCATATGGGAGGTCCAGCGTTCAAACCCCGGGCCTCCTGACCTGTGTGGTGAAGCTGGCCCACACTCAGTGCTGATGCGCGCAAGGAGTGCTGTACCACACAGGGGTGTCCCCCACGTAGAGGAGCCCCACGTTCAAGGAGTGTGCCCCATAAGGAGAGCCGCCCTGCACAAAAAAAGCGTAGCCTGCCCAGGAGTGGCGCCGCACAGAGAGCTGACTCAGCAAGATGACCCAACAAAAAAAAGAGACACAGTTTCCCAGTGCCACTGACAAGAATACAAGTGGACACAGAAGAACACACAGCAAATGGACACAGAGAGCAGACAACTAGAGGCGGGGGGGAGAGAAATAAATTTTAAAATAATAATAATAATTTTTTTAAAAGTTTAAAAAAAAGTCAGAGAAGGTCAGATTGAATTAAAAAGCAAGATAAATCCATATGCTGTTTATAAGATATGCTTTGCTTAGATTTTAAACTGTTACTGTGGAAATTTCAAACAGAGTAAAGTTGCAAGGACAAGAACAGCACAAAGAACACCCATATATCCTTTATCCAGATTACCTATTGCTGATGTTTTCTCTCAAACATATATATATTTTTCAGTTCCTAAAAATACAAATACTTTTCCATAACCACTCTACACATATACTACTTTGCCCTAATCACCATCCATATTCCAATTTTGTCAACTGATCCAACCCAACATTTTCCTCCTATTCAGGATCCAGTCTAAAATCACATATTGCATTTAGCTATCATGTTTCATTATATCATCCATAATTCTAAAGTCCAAGTGGATCACAAATCAAAATTGATTCTAATATTTACAATAATGTGTATTTCACTGTGTGTAAATTTAATTAAATCTGGAACATTTCCACAGCTTTCTCTTTCAGATCACTGATATTTTTTAAGAATAAGGCTTCCCCCCATTAAAAAAAAAAGAACATTCCTCATTTTGGGTTGGTTTGATATTTCCATATGATAGAGGCAGCTTATGCATTCTCAGAGAGACTACCACGTAAGAAATATGTCCTTTTCATCTGTAGACACATGGCATGCACAGGTCCTCACTAGGATGCTCGTTTTGATCACCCAGTCACAGCACTGTCTGATCCTTGCACCATATAGTTACTACTTTCCCCTGTGGCTAATACATAATCTGTGGGCAGGTGCTTTTAAAACCATGCAAAGAGCCTGTTCTTCATCATAACTTCTCTCTAAATTAAGCATCCATTGATGATATTTATCTGAACTAATCTTTACTATAATAGTCCCAAAATGATGATTTTTCCACTCCAGCACTCTCTGTGCTTTTATAAGTCAGCATATAGAATTCTATATGCTGGAAGGAACAGCCTTCCTTCTCTTCTATTTACCTAGGTTTATATTATCAGTGAGGACTCATGAATTCCTATTTATCATTTACTCTTTGGTACTCACATTTTCCCAGATTGGCTAGTGGAAGCCCTTTCAAACTGTCCCTATTAAGTTTGTTTTTTATTTTATTTCTCTCCCCCACCCCCCGCCCCAGTTGTCTGTTCTCTGTGTCTATTTGCTGCGTGTTCTTCTTTGTCCGCTTCTGTTGTTGTCAGCGGCACAGGAATCTGTGTTTCTTTTTGCTGCGTCATCTTGTTTTGTCAGCTCTCCGTGTGTGCGGCGCCATTCCTGGGCAGGCTGCACTTTTTTCACACTGGATGGCTCTCCTTATGGGGCACACGCCTATGCGTGGGGCTCCCCTATACGGGGACACCCCTGCGTGGCAGGGCACTCCTTGCGCGCATCAGCTCTGCGCACGGGCCAGCTCCACACGGGTCAAGGAGGCCCGGGGTTTGAGCTGTGGACCTCCCATGTGGTAGACGGACACCCTAACCACTGGGCCAAGTCCCCTTCCCCCTATTAAGTTCTGAGTACTTTGTTTACTTTCTGGCATAATAAAATGTTCCAGGATCATCTTGTGTCTGTCACACCCAAGTCCTGGAATTACCCACTTTTCTAAGGAGCCCTGGTAACTCCTGGTGAGGAATGGAATTCATTTTATTACAATATAAGGTACACACAGTGAAACACACATTATCAAAAAAGTACAAATCAGTTTTGATCTGTAATCCATTTGGATTTTAGAATTATGAATGGTGTAAGAAATGGATCTAATTTTATCTTTTTCCAAATGGCCATAGGTTGTCCCAACATCATTTATGATAAAGGCCATCTCTGCTCCAGTGATCTGGGGTACCATCTTCATCTACCAGATTACTCTCTGCAGTCAGGCCTCTCCCCGCCCACTCTGCTCCACTGGTTGGTATATTCATGTCTAGTATGACACTCCAGGCTTTGTAATATGCTTTACTATCTGGTAGGGCTGATCCCACTCAAAGCCCTTTCTTTTCAGTATTTTCCTAGCTATTCTTGTGTGCTTGCTTTTCCACATGAAATCTTTAGTATCAACTTGAAAAGATGCACTTTAAATATAAAGACAAAGACAGAATGAAAGTAAAAGGATGAGAAAAGATGAATCATACAAATAAATCAGCATAAAAAGCTGGTATGGCTACTAACAGGAGACAAGGATTCCAGGACAAGGAGCACTGCCAGGAAAAAGAGGAACAGTTTATAATGATAAAAAGGTTGACTCACTACTCACACTGAATGTGCATGTACCTAATAACAGAGCTTCCAAACACTTTCAGAATGAAAGGGAGGAATAGACAAATCCACCTTCAGAGCTGGAGATGTGAACACTCTTCTCTCAGGCATCATAGAACAATTTCTTAAATGAGGGGAAATGGTAACCACTGGGAGTAGAACTGGGACAGGGAATAATTATTTTCTGTTATTAAAAAATTTAATCTTGTTCAATTTTTCATGATGGGGCTATATGATTGATAAAAATAGACATTAAAAAGAATTTTTAGAAAGATTTCATGAAGCAGATTTGGCTCAACTGATAGAGCGTCCACCTACTACATGGGCGGTCCAGCGTTCAAACCCAGGGCCTCCTGCCCTGTGTGGTAAGCTGGCCCATGCGCAGTGCTGATGTGCGCAAGGAGTGCCCTGCCATGCAGGGGTGTCCCCCACGTAGGGGAACCCCACACGCAAGGAGTGTGCCCCGTAACGAGAGCCGCCCTGCGCGAAAAAAGCACAGCCTGCCCAGGAGTGGAGCCCTACACACGGAGAGCTGACGCAATAAAGAGAAACACAGATTCCCAGTGCTGCTGACAAGAATGCAAACAGACACAGAAGAACACACAGCGAACAGACACAGAGAGCAGACAACACGGCGGGGGGCGGGGGTAGAACGGGAGAGAAATAAATAAAAATTTAAAAATCGTAAAAAAAAAAAGATTTCATGTTTAAAGCCTCCTATTCCTTCTGAGTCATATTCTAGTTTAGAATCTAGCCACTGATTTACAGTGATCTTTTCTGAGCATTTCTGAAAGCAGAATTTCTAAAGTTTAGGGTAATCAGCTGGCTAATCCCAAACTAAACACATATTTGCCACTGTGCCTCTGTATGAGCCTGAGCCAGTTACTCATCTCTTCTCCACGCTCCAGTTTCCTCCTCCATGTTCTGAGAAGGCTGCCTGCTCTGCCAAAAACTTAGCTGGGAAAACAGAAAATAAGCTGACTAAGTAGAGTGTTCACCTTCCTCGGATCTCATGAACCACCACAATAACCTAGCCTGCTTTGTTCCCGGTCAGAAGATCTTGAGTCTACAGCTGTTCAGTTTTAAACTTAGAAGAATCACGGTTTGAAGCTTCATTATGGGTGTCCATTTGCAAGTGCTCTGCCAGGCTGTTTCACTTGGACAAACCCAAACTGAACCATTTAGTCACGGAAGAGACTCAACGTTGAGAGCAAGCAGGGAAGGCAACGTTATATTCAGAATGAAATCTAGGCTGTGACTTCTGCAGGTCAGGATGCCCAGGGGGAGGAGATAAGAAGAGGAGAGACCCTCGACGATTCTTGCTTTAATCGACTTGGCCACTTCAAGGATAAACCAACGTTCTTCCATGCCCAGTTTTATGAAACAAACTCACAGCAACCTCAAGGTGAAAGCCTGACAATTACCCTTCAAAACTGACCACTTCCTACCTTACTGCTATAGGAAAGAGAATGGGAAGGAATGGAAACCACTGATATTTGAACCATGCCACAGGCCATGCCACACTTAAATCTCACGGCACCCATGTGGGTACAAAGCCACATTTCAAAAACGAGAATCCTGGGGCTCAGAAAGCCTTGCGCTCGAGAAACAAAGACAGGCGGCAGAGCTGGAATAACCTGTGAACCTTTAAAAAGTAACTGCTGTCCTTAGCTACTTTGCACCATTAAGTGATAGCCAGTGGCGCGTCTGCCAGTGTCTGCAAGGTGAGAGCAGAGCTGGAATTCAGCACCTGGGGCTGGTGACTGTTCAGTGTGCTGGGCCACTCCAGAGAAAAGTGCAATTTAATCCAGAAAGTTTGAGACTAATGGCAGGGGCGGTGGGAATGAAACAAAATGTGTAACAGTTTTCCCATCCTTGAGAGGGCTGGGAATCTCCCCCTGCTGAGTAAAGCAGCGTCAGCAAATAAGCAGCTCATCACATGACTGGCTCATATTTAGCTTATCATCAGTTAACATCCCGAATGCTTTCTGAAGCCCGACCTTAGCCAAGGCCTTCCCATCCCGATCCCGTCTGCTCGGGTAAGCCAAATGCAGGCACTTGATTTCGTTCATTGGTATTAAGTTTTACCTCATTAGCTTTACCCAGGAATTCCATTTGCTAAAAACTTTCAGAATTAGGATCAATGATGTACTTTACATTAGCTCTTCCCTCTAACTGTGCATCATCTGAAAACAGAGTCTCAATTTTGTTTTCGTTCACATGGGTAATAAAAATTCTTGACTAAGATGGGTTCCTGTGCCAAGGGCCCTGCCGGAACAAAAGCACATTCTGGTAGTATTTCCACCGTTTCTCAGACTGCTCAGGAATCGCTCCTGGCCTTCGCCTGGCCTGCTGTGACACCATCGCTCTCTTGGCCTTTTTTTTTTTTTTTTCACTTTTTTTATTTTGTAAGTGGAGAGACTTTTTAACTAAGAATCTATTCCAAGAGAAAGATTTTCCAAGTACACTCCCGCTGTGCTCTAGCCCACGGAGAGCACCATGCGTTGGACCCAACCCAAGTGGCCTCAGAACATCCTTGGGTGGCCATACGGTGCGGGGGCGGTAGGGCGGCGGCCTTCCGAAGGGCTCCAGCTGCCAGCACCCTGCTGGCCGTCTCGGGGTGGCAGCCACTCAGCCAAGGGACACACAGGCGTGGTGGTGGGCAGGGAGGGCTCTCCTGCAGGGTCTACCCCTCCTGAAGGCCTCCGAATACAGTGCCCGAGGGGGAGGGCTCTACTTCCTGCCAAGGGGCTCCGAGCTCCGGGCAAGAGTCTGTTGGCAGGTAGGCCCAGCGGAGCCCCAGCAAGGACTGGAGAGCAGTGCCAGCTCGGACTGGAATCCCAGCTGCCGATGGGGGCTTCCCCAGAATGGGTCAGGAAGCAGCAGCCATGCCCCAGAATGGTCCTTTTTTTTTTTTTAATCAATTTTATTGATACATATTAATAAAGCACAAGGCGGCGGACTTGGCCCAGTGGTTAGGGCGTCCGTCTACCACATGGGAGGTCCACAGTTCAAACCCCGGGCCTCCTTGATCCGTGTGGAGCTGGCCCATGCGCAGGGCTGATGCGCACAAGGAGTGCCGCGCCACGTAGGGCTGTCCCTGCGTAGGGGAGCCCCACGTGCAGGGAGTGCACCCTGTAAGGAGAGCCGCCCAGCGCGAAAGAAAGTGCAGCCTGCCCAGGGATGGTGCCGCCCACACGGAGAGCTGACACAAAACGATGCAACAAAAAAAAAAGAAACACAGATTCCCGTGCCGCTGACAACAACAGAAGCGAACAAAGAAGACGCAGCAAATAGACACAGAGAACAGACAACCAGGGTAAGGGGGGAGGAAGAGAAATATATATTAATAATAATAATAATAATAAAGCACAAAATTCATCCAGTGTGCTATCAATGGTATTTGGTATAATCACAGAACTGTACGTTTATCACTTCAAGACCTTTTTTAAAAAATGACATCTGAATTTTGGCCACAATCCTTCAAGTTCAGGTCCACACTTCTCCAAAGAATTTCATAAAGGGGCACGCCATCACTCCTTGCAGGTATAAAATATTTCTAAGGCAATTTTGTATCAGTAAAGAAAAATGACAACTGCAGTCCCGCCAGCCTCGTTGGTACTTCCGATGGGATAAAGTGTGCCTCTTGGAAGCTCCTCCGACGGCTCTCCTGCCTGCCCTGGGTGGGCATGCTCTGTGAACGTGCCACCGCGGCAGCCCCGGGCAGTCCTTGCCAAAGCCGGGGCTTTCAACGGCATTGCCCGTGGCACCCACTGCCCCTGGGAGCTGCCGGGCCACGGACGCTGCGTCGCTGAGCTCGCCCTGCGAGCTGGCACGCACGCACAGGAGGGTGCCTCTGTCGGGCCGCCAGGCTGCCCTCACACACCAACCCTTCCGCGCCCGCGGCCTCCCTGCATCTTCACAGAGGACTGCCGTGAAGACGAACCAGTGTGGCCGTGCTCCATGCTTCATCGCGGGAGGCTCTGAACAATGGGAAGTTCTGCCAAAAATAATTTTCTTCTTCCCAAAAATGATTTTTGACAAGATACAAGAGAACTCCTTTTTTTTTTCTCTGTTAATCTCAAATCAGCCTCCCTCTACCTTCCACCTCTTGGCTTCAAGGCCGAGGCTCTGGGGCCCTGGGGGGAACGAGAAGGAATTATGAGGTTGCAGACAGGGACACCTGGGCGGGTGCGCCCAAGAACGCGGGGCCCTCCGGGCCTGCGGAAGACACCCTCCCTTGTGGAAGACAGACGCCCGCCGTGAGCTGGGCGCCTCACCACACCGAGCTCGCCCTCCTCACCTCCAGGGACCCAGTCCCCGCCCTCCTCTGTATGCTGTCAGGGACTGATAGAGCGTGCCAGGGAGTGGGCCCTGAGCGGCTGGGCTAGGGGTGAAGTAAAAGGCAGGGCAGGGGTGCGGGTGTCGCTCAGTGGTTGAGCACCTGCTTCCCATGTCCAAGGCCCTGGGTTCAATCCCCAGTACCTGCTAAAGCCAAACAAAGGAAAAAACCAACTCTCACAGGGGAGCAGGTGGTGCTCAGTAGTGAAGCGCCTGCTTCCCACATATGAGGTCCTAGCTTCAATCCCTGGTACCTCTTTTTAAGAAAAAAAAAAAAAGGCAGGACAAAAGAGACTGTCGATGCTAGGGCATGCTCCAAGACTCAATACTGACCAACTGGGTAAGGAAGCCAAAGACAGTTCAAATTGACCGCTAGTGCAACAGCCCGACGCTTGCAAAAGTGATGGCTCATGTTACACAAACTAGAGATTACAGAATGGCCATGACAAACTGTGAATAAAGGCATTGAAAAGCTCAGAGAGAAAAACCACCGCAAGCCCGCCCTGACCAAGACGGCACAGCGAGCCACTTCCGGCCTCCCCACCCTGGGAGCCTGGAACACACCAGCAAGAACTGGCAGAGGCAGCTTTCTCAATGCTCCAGAACACAGCACAGGGCTGCAGGACCAGGGTGAGGGCCAAATCCAAAAAAGGCAGCTTAAATGGGGTAGAATCCCAGGCACCCTGGCGGGACCCCTGTCACAGACTCAGCTGGAGGTGCCCTGCACTCCAGGGTGGGCCCCGGGAGCCCCGTTGGGGAAGCAGGTACCCTCAGGCACATACTGGAAGCCAGCACGTCCAGCCCAATCTGTCTGGTGGTGGCCTGAGGGACGAGCCTTCTCTGAAATTCCCCTGCCGACAGTGCTCTCCTACACACTACTGTGGGCCAGGAGTCAACACAAGCTGCCTGGGGCACGGACAGGGGGAGGGGGGAGCCGATGGCTGTAGGACAGAGAACAGTGTCTGGGACGATAAGGAAACTGTATCCTAGGGGAGAGGGAACTTTCATAACTGCATAAAAGGAGGAATTCCTAGGGCCAAACATGTGCATGCATGCCCCGGAGAAGACAAATGCAAAGAAAGTATCAGGGGAGCCTGGAGCTACTTTCTAAATTTATTGTGTGAATAATCCCTAAGGAATAGCAGGACACAGGTTAACCTGCAAAGCCCGGGAAGAATGTTTTCCTATTTTCCCTCTTTTTTTTTTTTTGTTAGACCCTGGCATTTAAGGAAAGCTCTGTCATAACACAAACTGGATACAACCTTAAGGAAGAGAAACTTGAAAGTCTAAATTCCAGCAGTGGTAATAACACATTAAAACAGGAAAATGTCCAGGTCTCAACAAAAGATTACAAAACATACAAAGAAACAGGAAATGATGGCCCAGGCAAAGAAGATTAAAACAGGAGAAATGATCAACAAAGGGGATCAAACATGGGACATTTCAGAAAAGGCTTTTAAAAATAGCCCTAAACATGCTCAAATAGCTAAAGGAAATCAGGAAAACAACAGATGAACCCAAAGAAAATATCAATAAAGAGATGGAAATTATGAGAAGTAACAAAACAGAGCTGAAGACCAAAGTGAAATTAAAAATTCCAGGGGTGGCGGACTTGGCCCGGTATATAGGGCATCCGTCTACCACATGGGAGGTCCGTGGTTCAAACCCCAGGCCTCCTTGACCCGTGTGGAGCTGGCCCATGTGCAGTGCTGATGCGTGCAAGGAATGCCCTGCCACACAGAGGTGTCCCCCATGTAGGGGAGCCCCACACGCAAGGAGTGCGCCCCATAAGGAGAGCCGCCCAGCGCGAAAGAAAGTGCAGCCTGCCCAGGAATGGCACCGCCCACACGGAGAGCTGACACAACAGGATGACGCAACCAAAAGAAACACAGATTCCCATGCTGATTACAACAACAGAAGCGGACAAAGAAGACACAGCAAATAGACACAGATAACAGACAACCGGGGTGGGGGGGGAAGGGGAGAGAAATAAATAAATAAATAAATCTAAAAAAAAAAAACTCCATAGAGGGGTTCAACAGCAGATTTAAGCTGGCAGAAGAAAGAATCAGTGAACTTGAAGATAAGACTACTGAAGTCATCTAGTCTAAGGAGCCGAAAGAAAAATGAAGAAAAATGAACAGAGCCTCAGGAACCTGTGGGACACCATCAAGTATGCCAATATATGCATTCTGGGAGTCCCAGAAAGAAATGAAAGAGAGAAAGGGACAGAGAGAATATTCAAAAGAATAATGGCTGAAAACTTCCCAAATTTAACAAAAGACATGAATATTGACATCCAAGATGCTCAGTGAACTCCAAATAGGATAAACCCCAACAAACCCATACCACACCATGTTATAATCAAACTGTTGACTGTCAAAGATAGAGAGAAAATCGTTTAAGCCACAAGAGAGAAGCAAGTCTTGTGCAAGGGAGCCTCAATAAGATGAAGTGCCTCTTTCTCATGGGAACCCACAGAAGCAAGAAGCCAGTGGGATGCGATACTTAAAGTGCTGAAAGAAAAAACTGCCAACCAAAAATCCTGTATCTGGCAAGATTATCTTTCAAAATGAGGGAGAAATGAAGACATCCCCTGATAAACAAAAGCTGTGGGACTTCATCCCTGGACCAGCCCTACAGGAGATGCTAAAGGGAGCTCTGCAGATGGAAAGGAAATGACACTAGTCAACAGATCAAAGCCATGTGACGAACTAAAGGTCCCCAGTAAGGGTGATGACATGGGTAAATATAAACGCCAGTACTATGGTATTTTTCATTGTAACTCCGATTTCTTCTTACAGGATCATAAAATGTAATGATAAAATCAATGAGTTTTGGTCTCCTAATGTATAAATATGTAATTTATGACAAGAACTACATAAAGGTGGGAGAATGGAGGCGTATAGGAGCACAGTTTATGTATATTACTTAAGTTAGGTTGGTATCAAAGCAAATTTAATTGTTATAGATTTAGTCTAAGCTTTATTTTTAAAAATTACTTCATAGAGAGCAGGGGGCATTCAAATCCTTGTTAAAAGGGGAATTCCTAAGGCCAGGGGCAAGCACAAGCCCAGGAAAGAAGCAGGTCAGCACAGGATCAGAAAAGACAGGACCCTGTACTTCATATTTGCCTCAGGCTGATCTTGGTAGGAGGGCTAAACTCTGAAGGGGAGCACCAGCCAACACAGCTGATTTGCAAAGTCTTTGAAAGGTGTTTTTTCCTTTTTAAATTATTTATTTATTTTTTTAGCTCCTGGCATGTAAGGAAATCTGTCATATCAGTAGCTGGATACAAACATAAGGAACAGACAGCTCAGGGACTGAATCCTAGAGTTAACATTTAAAAATATTTAAAGGCACAGTGAGCACATACATTGTAAGACAGACAAACAGGAAATGATGGTCCGATTTACATGAACAAGATAAAAATCCAAAAACCATCAACAAAGAAGAGAGCAGACTTTGGACATAACAAAGACTTTATTTATTTATTTAAATGTTTTTTGTATATTTAATGATTGAAAATATACACAATTAAAAACTAAAAAGAAAACATAGTTGAATAAAAAATACATTTCTCAAATTACTGGACATATATAAATTTTTTTTCAAACAAAGGCTTTAAAAAATTTATCCTTAATATTCTCAAGAAGACAAAAGAAAACACAGAAGAATTGATATCAGGAAAACAATGAACAGTATGAGAATCTCAATAAAGAGTAATTTTTTAAAAATTTAAAAACCAATTTTATTGATACATAGTAATAAAATATAAAATTCATCCAAAGTGTACAATCAATGGTATTTGACATAATCGTATAGTTATGCATTCATCATTTCAAACATTATTAGAGCATTTTCATTATTTCAATAATAGTAAACAACAACAACAAAAGAAACAAACAAGAAAATTCCTCACTTCTCAATCTCTCTGTGCTTACCCCACTGTACACAGCTGGTATTTCTAGCTATTCAATTCAAAGTGTATAATCAATGGAATAAAGAGAAATTTTTAAAAAAGAAATGAACAGAAACATTGAAGAGCACAATAACTAAAATGAAAAATTCTCTAGGGGGTTTCAACAGCAGATAATCTAAAATGATTCAGGCTGAGGAGCAGAAAGAAAAAAAAAGAATGAAAAAGTGAACAGAGGCTAAAAGAACTGTGAGACACCATCAAACATACCAATATACACATGCTGAGAGTTCCAGAAGGAGAAGTAAGAAAGAGGCAGAAGGAATATTCAAAGGAATAATGGCAGAAAACTTCCCAATTTAACGAAAGACATGAACATGCACATTCAAGAAGCACAAGGAACCCCAAACAGGATAAACTTGAATAGAATGATGTCCAGACACATGGTAGTCAAACTGTTGAATGCCATGGACAAGAAGAGAGTTCCAAAATCTGCAAGAGAAAAGTAATGTGCTATGTATCAGGGAGTCCCGATAAGATTAAGTGCCAATTTCTCATCAGAAACCAAGGAGGCAAGATAGCAGTCGTTTGAGATACTGTTAAGTACTGAAAGCAAAAAACTGTCAACTGAGAATTCTGTATCCAGCAAAACTGTCTTTCAAAAATGAGGGAGAGATTATGACATTCCAGATAAACAAAAGCTGAAGGAGTTTGTCACCAGTAGAGCTGTCCCACAAGCAAACATAAAAGGAGTTCTTCAGACTGAAAGAAAAGGAACTAGACAATGAATCAAAGTGGCATAAAGAAATAAAGGTGGCGTAGAGAGATAAAAGTAGCCATATGGGTAATTAGAAATGCCAGTATTATTTTATTGTATTTTTTGGTATGTAATGCCACTTTTTTTTTTATTTCTTACAGGTTTTAAAATGCAAAGGCATAAAAAAGAATGATAAATTTATGGTTTAGGACATACAATGTATGAATATGTAATTTGTAACAAAAAACAACAAAAAGGTGGGGGATGCAGGGGCAAAGGACAAGTACACATGTATGCTATTGAAGTTAAGTTGATATCAAATCTAATGTGATTGTTATACATTGAGGATGTTAAATTTAAGCCCCATGATAACCACAAAGAAAATTTATGAAAAATATAGAGAAAGAAATGAGAAGGGACTAAAAATGGTACAATACAGAATAATCAAATAAACAGGAAAGTAGGCATTAACTGAAGAGTTGAGGGGGAAAAAAAGTTTAATAAGACTTTACAAAGACCAAACGGCAAAATGGCAGAAGAAAGTCCGGCATTATCAGCAGTTACTTTAAATGTAAACAGATTAATCTTTCTAGACAAAAGGCAGACAATGGCCTGAAGAATCTGTGTAAAAAGGACATTCTGTGGAGCCTCTAATCTGAAAAATAACCCAAAAGATAAGTCATACTACAGCTTTTTAGGGTTCTGGGGCAAGGCTATGCCATATGCACCAGATTTATACACAATTTAAAAATCAGCTTCTGGCATGTTTTGAGCATTTGACAATGGTGCATCTAATAACAAAAACTGCCCATCATGACCTGGGAACTATCAGATCCACCAAGTCATAAAGTCAAGTGGGCCTAGGAGCCATTCATCATGAAATGGAAGAGGTACATTCAGGATCAGGCTGGAGTAGGTCCAGAGGGCACAAGCAAACTGCGTAAGTAGGTGGCCCACACATCATGCCATCTCGAACTACTGCACCAAAGTCTCTCACTTAGCATACACATATGGCCTTAGAAAGGGTTTCCAGGACTCAGCTGATAAAAGAGGAAAGTCTGAGCTTGGCTCTTGGTATTTGGTTATAAGCCAATGCACTACAGCCCTTTTTACAGGTGGCCCTGAAAGACGGCAGTAAGGGGAAATCTTCCCACTGGACAGTGCTTCAGGAAATGCAACTGGTCATCCTCTTTGAGTAGAGAGAAAAGTGGCCTTTAGAGATTCATGGGCAAAGGTGAATGGCTGAGCCGGGTGGTTAGGGATAGGAAAGAACAAAAATGGAATCATGAGGACAAAGAGATCTGGAGGAGAGACATGGGAGTATGGGTCAAAGTGTGAGAGTCTTTGGATTACATCAGGAACCATTCACTGCACGAGGGAACTGAACAACCAGTCAGAAAGGCTGACACATGCAGTAGACATCAACCTGCCTCTGTTCCCTGGTTTTTATAATAGGCTCCTGAAAGGAGTAGCCATGGTGGCAGACACAGAGGTTGCACATGGGTCAAAAGCATGGGTCACTCTCATCAAAAGTGATCTAGACTTCTGGAAGGATGGCAGACTAGAAAGACAGGGGGCTCTCATATCTTCCAGAAAAATAGCTGGAGGACAGGCTGAATGGCCTGGAAAAAAAATCTTCGAGGGCTTAGGACACCAGGGGAAGGCCTGACACCGCTCAGAAGAGAGATGGACAAAGGAAAAGAACTGTGACTACAAAACTGTGAGTAAAAAACAGTAGCTGCTACTGCCAGCACCAACCCACACACTAAAGACACTTCTGAATTCTCAGGCCTCTAAGCCAGCAGTGGCTACAGAAAAAGGTGGCTCGAAGCATCCATGGCCCCAAGGAAAAGGGAGAAAGAGGGACACAGCCCAAGGCTGGCTCGGTTTTGACCGTCTGCGAATTTGGTCTGCTGTGTCCCATGAACCCTTCCAGGCTGGGTGGGGCCACACCATGTTTGCCTTGAAAACCAGCTCTGGACTCTGACCCTCTCAATCTCCCTCATTACTGACGGGGACTGATTGTTAAGGACCCAGAGGGGAGAGGAATTCTCTCCATCCAGGAAAAGGGAGGGTGCTGTCACCAAAGGCCAGAGAACGATCTTTGAGAAAGTTTGAATTACAGGGATCTTAGCCTCCAGGAATGAACCTCTATCAAATTGTTTTGGTCCCTGTAGCAGCAAACACACTTCAACCAGGCTTTGAACTGAGAGGGTTTCCAAAGAGTACCATCTACTGGCACACCAAAGAAATTCACATGAAAAAATAAAGTAAACAAGAGGGGCTATTTCCAGCCTTCATAGCTGTCCCTCCCCAAGGCCCTATGAAGTGGACCTACAACCCATTACTGAGTCCAGAGCCCAATTTTGGGCAACTAACAGGGACAATAGCAAAGACTTGGTGGAACCAAGAATCAAAGAATGGCAGTAGCACAAAACCTCCCGCCACTAAATCTCTACAAAAGAAAGAGAAATTGAGCACGTGCGTAAACAACCATCCTAATAAGATGACTAGACATCAGCAAAAAATTACAAGCCATACTAAGAAAATGGAAGACATGGCCCAGAGAAAGGAATATATCAAAGCCCCAGAAGAGACACAGGATCTGAGACAACAAATTAACAAAATGCACACAAATTTCCAAAATCAAATTAATGAGTTGAAAGACAGTATGGCTAAAGAGATAGATGACATCAAGAAAACATTCAGTGAACACAAAGAATTTGAAATTCTGAATAGAAAAGTAACAGCTCATGGGAGTGAAAGATTAAATAGGGGAGATCCAAAACACATTAGAGGAATACAAGAGCAGACTTTAAATGACAGAAGAATAAGTGATACCAAAGACCGAACAGCTGAAATTGAAGACAGAAAAGAACAGAGAGTGAAAAGAATGGAAAAAACTGAGCAGGGGCTCAGGGAGTTGAAAGACACCATGCAACACAACATACATGTCATGAGAGTTCCAGAAGGAAGAGGGAAGAGAAAAGGGGCAGAATGAGTATTTGAGACAATAATAGCTGAAAATTTCCCAACTCTCATGAAAGAAATGAAATTACATGTCCAAGAAGTGCAGTGTACCCCCATCAGAATAAATCCAAATAGACCTACTCCAAG
This sequence comes from Dasypus novemcinctus, assembly GCF_030445035.2. Lineage (NCBI taxonomy): Eukaryota > Metazoa > Chordata > Mammalia > Cingulata > Dasypodidae > Dasypus > Dasypus novemcinctus. Next base: position 11,011,033 of record NC_080677.1, read on the forward strand.
ACACATACTGCTCAGAATGACAAATATCAAAGATAAAGAAAATTCTGAGACCGGGAAGGAAGAAGCAAACCACCACATACAAGGGATGCCCAGAAAGACTTTGTGTGGATTTCTCATCAGAAATCATGGGAGGCAAGAAGACAGTGATATGATACGATTAGGATACCAAAAGAGAAAAACTGCCAGCCAAGAATCCTTTATCCAGCAAAACTGTCCTTCAAATATGAAGGTAAGTATAAAATATTCACAAACAGAAACTAAGAGAGTTCCAAAAGAATCCACCTTTGCAGGAAATATTAAAGGAAGCCTTAGAGCCTGAAAGAAAAAGATAGTAGAGAAAGGCTTGGAGGAGAATATAGAAGAAAGAATAGCAGAAAGGATAACCAGAAGATTAAAAAAACATACGAAAAAAAATATGACATATGCAAACAAAATGTAAAATGCTGGAAGTAAATAATGCTTTAACAGTAATATCATTGAATGTGAATGCGTTAAATTCCCCAATCAAAAGATACAGGTTGACAAAATGGATGAAACAACATGAACCATCCATATGCTACTTATAAGAGACTGACTCACTTTAGATCCAGGGATACAAACCAGTTCAGAGTGAAAGACTGGAAAATGATACTCCACATAAATAATAGCCAAAAAAAGCAGGGGGAACTAGTCTAATATCGGACAAAAAAGACATTAAATGCAAAAAAGTCCTAAGAGATACAGAAAGCCATTATATATTAATAAAAGGGACAATCCACCAGGAAGATATAACAGTCATAAATACCTATGCACCTAACCAGGGTGCCTGAAAGTACATAAGACAAACCTGGCAAAACTGAAGGGAAAAATAGACATCTTTACAATAATCATTGGAGACTTCGACACCCCACTCACATCATTAGTTGGAATTCCTAGATAGAAGATCAAGAAGGAAAGAGAATTTGAGCAATATGAAAAACTAGTTAGGCCTAACAGACATATGTAGGACACTGCATCCAAACTCAGTGGGTTATACCTTCTTCTCAAGTGTCCATGGATCTTTCTGCAGGATCTAGATCCATACGTTATGGCACAAGGCAGCTCTCAATAAACATAAAAAGACTGAAATTATATAAAGCACCTTGTCTGATCATAATGGAATGAAAGTGGAAATCAATAATAGACAAGAAAGAGGTAAATTTGCAAATGTGCAGAGGCTAAACAATACACTACTGAACAATCAGTGGGTCAAAGAAGAAATTGCAAGTGAAATCAGTAAATATATTGACACAAATGAAAATGAGAATGCAACTTATTGAAACTAACAGGACATAGCAAAGGCAGTCTTGGGAGGGAAAATTATAGCCCTAAACACCTATATTAAAAAAGAAGAAAGGGCTAAACTCAAAGAGTTAATTGAACAACTAGAGATACTAGAAAAATACTGCAAACCAATCGCAAAGCAAGAAGGAGGAAAGAAATAATAAAGATTAGAGCAGAAATAAATAACCTTGAGAACAAAAAAACACAGTAGAGAAAATCAACAAAACCAAAAGCAGGTTCTTTCAGAAGATTAATAAAATTGACAAACCCTCAGCTAGACTAACAAAGGAAAAAGAGAGAAGATGCAAATAAATAGAATCAAAAATAAAAGGGGAAAGTTTTGACTGACCTCCCAGAAAAAGGATCATAAGAGGTTATTATGGGACACTGTGTGCTAATAAGCTAGACAACCTAGATGAAATGGATAAATTCCTGGCACTGTACAAACAAACCGACACTGATGCTACAAGAAATTAAAGAGATTTAATCGTCATTAAAAATCTCCCAACAAAGAAAATCCACGACCAGATGGCTTCACAGGTGAATTCTACAAAGCATTTCAAAAAGAATTAACACCAATCCTGTTTAAGCTCTTACAAAATTTGAAGAGGAGGGGAAATTACCCAATACGTTTTATGAAGCCAACATCACCCTAATTCCAAAACCAGATAAAGACACTACAAGAAAAGAAAATTACAGGCCAATCTCTCTAATGAACAGAGGTGCAAAAATTCTCAGCAAAACACTTGAGATGCAAAAATTCTCAACAAAACACTTGCAAAGCAAATCCAATAGCATATCAAAAGACTTCTACATTATGACCAAGTAGGAGTTATTCCTGATATGCAAGGTTGATTCAAATAATTCAATTAATGTAATACACCACAGTAACAAAGTGAAGGAAAAAAAACACATGATCATCTCAATCGATGCAGAAACGCATCTGACAAAATCCAGCATCCTTTTTTGATCAAAACATTTCAAAAGATAGGAACAGAAGGAAAATTCCTCAGTATGATAAAAGGCATATATGAAAAACCCACAGCCAGCATCATACTTAGGGGGGAAAGGTTGAAAGTCTTCCCTCTAAGATCGGGAACAAGACAAGGATCTCCACTGTCATCATTGTTATTCAACATTGTACTAGAAATTATAGATAGAATAATTAGACAAGAAAAAAATATTAAAGGCATCCAAATAGGAAAAGCGGAAATAAAACTCTGTTTGCAGATGACATGATCCTATATTTAGAAATTTCTGAAATGTCTACAACAAAGCTACTTGAGCTAACAAATGAAGTCAGCAAAGTAGAAAGATACAAGATCAACATGCAAAGATCAGTAATGTTTTTGTATACTGGTACTGAGTGATCTGAGGAGGAAATCAGGGGGAAACACCATTTACAATAGCAACAAAAAGATTCAAATACCTAGGAATTAATTTAACCAAAGACATACAGGACCTATATGCAGAAAACTACAAAACAATGCTTAAGGAAATCAATGACGGGAAGCAGACTTGGCCCAATGGTTAGGGCATCCGTCGACCACATGGGAGGTCCACGGTTCAAACCCAGGCCTCCTTGACCTGTGTGGAGCTGGCCCATGTGCAGTCCTGATGTGCGCAAGGAGTGCCCTGCCACGCAGGGGTGTCCCCCGCATAGGGGAGCCCCACGCGCAAGGAGTGCACCCCATAAGGAGAGTTGCCCAGCACGAAATAAAGTGTAGCCTGTCTAAGAATGGCGTTGCCCAAATGAAGAGCTGACGCAGCAAGATGATGCAACAAAAAGAAACACAGATTCCTGTGCTGCTGACAACAGAAGCGGACAAAGAAGAAGGCGCAGCAAATAGACACAGAGAACAGACAACCAGGGCCGGGGGGTGGGGAGGAAGGGAAATAAATAAATAAATAAATAAATCTTTAAAAAAAAAAAAATCAATGAAGACCTAAACAAATGGAAATAAAGATATTCCGTGGTCATGGATTGGAAGACTAAATATTGTGAAGATGTCAACCCTACCCAAACTGATTTTTTTTTTTTTTTTTTTTTTTTTTAAGATTTATTTATTTTATTTAATTTCCCCCCCTCCCCTGGTTGTCTGTTCTTGGTGTCTGTTTGCTGCGTCTTGTTTCTTTGTCCGCTTCTGTTGTCGTCAGCGGCACCCGCTTCTGTTGTCGTCAGCGGCACGGGAAGTGTGGGCGGCGCCATTCCTGGGCAGGCTGCTCTTTCTTTTCACGCTGGGCGGCTTTCCTCACGGGCGCACTCCTTGCGCGTGGGGCTTCCCCACGCGGGGGACACCCTTGCGTGGCACGGCACTCCTTGCGCGCATCAGCACTGCGCATGGGCCAGCTCCACACGGGTCAAGGAGGCCCGGGGTTTGAACCGCGGACCTCCCATATGGTAGACGGACGCCCTAACCACTGGGCCAAAGTCCGTTTCCCCCAAACTGATTTATAGATCCAATGCAATACCAATCAAAATTCCAAAAGTCTACTTTACAGAAATAGAAAAGGCAATTACCAAATTCATTTGGAAGGGAAAGTGTACCAGAATAGCTAAAAGCATTCTAAAAAAGAAGAGCAACATGAGAGGAATTTCACTGCCTGACCTTGAAACATTTTAAAGCTACCGTGGTCGAACAGTATGGGTACTGGCATAAAGCCAGACACACTGATCAGTGTAATAGAACTGAGAGTCAGAAATAAACCATCCCCTCTAAGGCCAACTGTTTTTCCACAAACTTACCAAGTCCATGTTAACGGGACAAAACAGTCTCTTCAACAAACAAATGGTGCTGGGAGAACTGGCTATCTATAACCAAAACAATGAAAGAGGACCCCTATCTCACTCCCTATACAAAATCAACTCAAAATGGATCAAAGACCTAAATAGGAAAGCCAGGGCCATAAAACTACTAGAAGAAAATGTAGGGAAACATCTTCAAGACCTTGTGGTAGGTGGTGGTTTCTTAGCCCTTACACCCATAGCAGGCACAATGAAAGAAAACACAGGTAAATGGGACCTCCTCAAAATTAAACACTTTTGCACCTCACAGGACTTTTTCAAAAGGGTAAAAAGGCAGCCGACTCGATGGGAGAAAATATTTGGAAATCACATTTCTGATAAGGGTTTAATATCCATGATATATAAAGAGATGTTACAACTCAACAAAAAGACAAAACAACCCGATTAAAAAATGGGCAAAAGACTTGAAAAGACATTTGTCCAAAGTAGAAATACAAATGGAAAAAAACACAGGAAAAAATATTCAATATCACTCATGATTAGGGAAATGCAAATCAAAACTACAATGAGATATTGTTTCACACCTATTAGACTGGCCGCTTTTAAAAAGTCAGAAACTATAAATGTTGGAGAGGATGTAGAGCGATAGAAACACTTATTCACTGTTGGCGGGAATGTAGAATGTTAGTCACTGTGGAGGACTGTTTGGCAGTTCCTACAGAAGTTGAATATAGGCTTGTGACGTGACCCTGCGATACCATTATTGGGTAGATACCCAGAAGAACTGAGAGCATGAACACGAACAGACATCTGCACACCGACGTTCACAGCAGAAGTTGGAAACAACCCAGGTGTCCACCAACCGAAGAATGGATAAACAAACTGTGCTGTATTCCCATGATGGAGTATTATGCAGCTGTAAGAAGAAATGAAATTGTAAAGTATATGACATCATAGATAAACCTGGAGGACATTATGTTGAATGAAGCAAGCCAGACACAAAAGGACAAATACTGTATGATTGCGTTACTATGAACTAAATGTATTGTGTAACATACTATATGATTCTACTTACATAAGATTTAAATATAAATCTATTTATAAAGATGAAATTTGATTCATAGTTTAGGGGCTAGGGAAGGCATGCTAAGGGGTGTGAAGATTTTCTTTTTTGGAATAATGAAATAATTCAAAAAATTTTTGTGATGAATGCACAACACCATGATTATACTAAAAGCCATTGATTATTCACTTTAGCTAGATTGTACAGCATGTGAATATATCTCAATAAAACTGCCTAATAAATAAATAATTGTGCAAGAATAGCCAGAAATAGCAACTATGTGCAGCAGGGGAAACAGAGAAAGATTGAGAAGTGAAGGATTTTCTTGTTTGTTTTTCATTTATTATGGAAATAATGAAAATGCTCTAATAATGATTGACATGATGAATGTACTACTATGTGATTAAACCAAATACCATTGACTGTACATTTTAGATGCAGTTGTTTAATACATATCAATAAAATTGATTTAATAATAAGGCAGGCAAACAACAAAATAAAAGAAAAAAATTTCATTAAAAAAAAGTGTATAGAAACAGATTCTCCCACACACAGCTGATGGTAAACAATGGTTTACATCTGTGAAGAGTAATCTGGCAATGTTTGTCAAATGAAAATGTAACATAGCCTCAGACCTAGAAATTCTACTTTTTTGGTTAGAAACATTAAATGTGCATCAAGAGAGCAGTATTAAACATAAATGTATTCTAGCTATGGACATGGCAGAGGAGAGAACTTGATTTTGACTCTGGAGCCCAAGGGAAAATTCAGCCATTTGCCAGATAGTTCAAAGGTGACCCTGTGAAGAGAAGAGAGCAGCTAAGCCCTGAAAGAAATGAGCCCCGGAAAGAGAAATCGAGCCCTATGCCAGAAGAAGCTGGACCCATGGAACCTTAAAACAAAGGAGGATAATCCCTCACAGACATTGCCTGCCATCTTGCTTCAACATGTGGCAACAGATTTTGGTGAGGAAGTACCTCTTATGGTACCTTGAGTTGGACTCTTTAGGGCTTTTGTGACTGTAAGCTTCTACCTAAATTAAATACCCTTTATAAAAGCCAAGAGATTTCTGGTACTTTGCATCAGCACCCCTTTGGCTGACGAATACAGGGAGTTTTTAAATTACGTATTGAATTTCCTTAACAGTTAAAAGCTATTCAAGGAAGTGGACTTGGCTCAATGGATAGAGTGTCCACATACCACAGGGGAGGTCCGTGGTTCAAATCCTGGGTCTCCTTGACCTGTGTGGAGCTGGCCCACGCGCAGTGCTAATGTGTGTAAGGAGTGCCATGCCATGCAGGGGTGTCCCTCGCATAGGGGAGCCCTACGTAAGGCGAGCCATCCAGCACAAAAGAAGTTCAACCTGCCCAGGAGTGGCACCGCACACACGGAGAGCTGACGCTGCAAGATGACACAAAAAGAGAGTCACAGATTCTCGGCGCTGCTGACAAGAATACAAGCGGACACAGAAGAACACATAGCGAATGAACACAGAGAACAGACAACTGGGGCGGGGGGCGGGAAAGGGAGAGAAATAAATAAAAATAAGTCTTAAAAAAAAAAAAGAGCTATTCAAATGATCTATTTCATTTTTGGTTTTTCAAGAAATTGGTCCATTTTATCTAAGTTGTCAAATGCACATGTGTAGAATTGCTTCAGTATCCCTCTGAAGTCTGCAGGGTCTTGTGGCTCTTGAAAAGGCTGTGCCACGTCCTTCGCCGCCTCCAAGATTTCTGCTGAGGAACTGCCTGTCATTTGAATCATTTTCCTCTCTAGGTCAGGTGTCATATTCCTTTTGTAGCTTTCTTTTTTTCTGTCTTTACTTTTCATAAGTTTTACTATCACATGTCTTGGTGTGGATTTCCTTGGGTTTCTTTTCTTCAGGATTTGCTGAACTTCCTTGAATCTCTAAGTTTATCTTTTGCCAAATTAGGGAAGTTTCAGCCATCGTTTATTCAACTACTTTTGCATTCCTGCCCTCTTTCTTCTTTCCCTTTGGGACTTCGATGACCCAAGGGAGAGACCTTCTGTTCGAGTCCCACATGGGGGAGAGAGGCAGCACCCCATTACTGTCAGGTAGGGGTAGATCAGATTCCCCTCTCAGCCTTCACTGACACTCCAGCTGGGAGTCCTCCTGGCCACAAGGCATGGAGGGAGCTCTGGTTGGGAGAGGGCGCAGCCCTTCTTCCTGCTACCCATTGGGCAGTGGGGAAAAACCCCGACATTCCCCCAGCAGGGACAGGGAGGGAGCAGGCCAGGCTGCCATGCAGAATCCATGGCACTGTGTGGGGCGTGGATGCATTACTGCCTGCCAGGACAGATGTCCCTGCCATCACCCAGCAAGGCAGAGCAAGGGGAGAGGGAGGGAGGCGCTCAGTACAGCTGGCAAGGGTGGCAGTGTGGGTTCTGCTAGGCTTTTGTTACCAGCAGGGGGAAGGGACACAGCATTTCCTGACACATTTGATGGGAACAGAGCACTTACTGCCTACAAGTCTGGTGCTGCTAAGCCGTCTCTTCCCTGGTTTTTTGGCCAGGGAGCAGACTTTGTTGGGTTTTCTCTGCATTCACTGGCATTTCTAGCTCACCAGCTCCAAATCTGGGTTATACAAGGGAAAAAGAAAACCCAGAGAACTCACCACATTGGTCCTTGGGTGCCGAGGTCCCCAGCTGGTCTGCCTCCTCTCCACCTTTCAATCTTATGATGTTTATGTGTTGTACTTAGCGGGAGGAACAGGGAAGACTGTCTACTCCATCTTCCTGGAAGAGGAAGTCCCTGCTCTTTAAAGTTTCATGAATGAACAGGGATTCTTCCTCCCTCTATTTGCGTTGGTTTTTTATTTACTAGTCTAATTCTTCCCCAAATCTTCAATAGCCTCTCAGTGTATTTTTCTACCCAAACCTAAAAATTATATTTCCCTCTCCCATGGCCTATTTGGACTGGTTGCTTTTTATTTTTAGACACAGTCCTCAAGATTCTTGTCCTGGAGTTTGCCCATCTGTAACCTGGGAATTACCTTTCCTTTGCCTCATTGCTCTGTCAGATCCCCTGGGGTCTGAATCCCATGTTTTCTTCCTTCTTGTGTTCTGATGTAGCAGTAACTTCTTCAGAATGGGTTCATGCACAATGAGTAAGACCTGTCTGTACTATGACAGGAATCCTTTCAGTCTAGAGAGCTGTGTCCTTTAGTTAATTCTAGGAAATGTTCTGGCATACCTGTCTTTTTTTTTCAATATCCAAAAATAAACTTTGTTGTGTATGAAGCAACAAATAATTGGAAGAGAAAATTTCAATTAACAATACCATTTATTATAGCATCAAAAATCATAAAGAATGAAGGTCCAACAATGAGCCCTTAATACTAATGAATATGCTTGTGAGCCTGGGCACCTGAAATAAGAACAAGGCCTAGAGCTGCAGGGTGCCTAAGAGGCACCTCCTGAGAGCCTCCATGTTGCTCAAATGTGGCCAGTCTCGAAGCCAAACTCAGCATGCAAAAGCGTTGCCTTCCCCCCAGCATGGGACATGACTCCCAGGGATGAGCCTCCCTGGTACCGAAGGATTACTACCAAGTACCAGCTGATGATGTAACTAGAAAATGACCTTGAATACAAGGGTCAGCTTGGACCAGCAGACTATCTCAGTCTACATATAAAGGAGCTAAAAATGCTTTTTGACCTGATTCAAGGGGGAAATGGAAAGGACAAATGAGTTTATATGGCTATGAGTCTCCAAAAAAGAGCCGGGAGGTTATCAGAGGGGTCGCCCTTACGCACGCCTCAGCAGAGTCCCAGAGACAGATAAAGTAGATACAACCCTGGGTATTGGTTCTTCTGAGGGCTACAGAGACCCAGGTTCTATGGTCATGGCAGATGGAGTTCAGTGCCATGTCAGTTGGCCCTTCTTTGGAGTTTGTGTTTCTGTGTGATGGAGCTGGACTCAGATGTGATCTCTTTTCACAAGCCTCTCCTGTTACGTTTACCAGAACTGTAGTTGGTGCTGAGGTTTAATACATACCCAGCAGATCTGAATCTCTGAACTGACCATATGATAGTCAGGCCCTGAGCCTCAAAAGACTTCAGCTCCTACACTCTGATTTATTGGACTTACCCCACTCAGCCAACATGGAGTTGAAGAAGGTCAACCACCACACCATGGAGCCAGGAGTGCCTACAACTGAAAGCAGGAGGATTGCATCCAGCATCCATGTGGAATCTAAGCCCCCTCTTGATATAGATGTGGAATGGACACAACTAATCCAAGGTCCACAGGATGGAGGAATAGAATATGGATTAGAGTGGGCTTACTGATATTCTATTCATGAACTATTGTGATGAGTAATCAAAGAAAATGTGGCATTGGTGTGGAGAAAAGTGGCCATGGTAGCTGCTGGGTGTGGGGAATGGAAGGACGAGATGAGATGTGGAGGCGTTTTCGGGACTTGGAGTTGTCCTGGGTGGTGCTGCAGGGACAATTACAGGACATTGTATGTCCTCCCATGGCCCACTGAATAGAACGTGGGAGAGTGTGGGCTATGATTGGACCATTGACCATGAGGTGCAGCAGTGCTCAGAGATGTATTCACCAAAGGCAATGACTATCTCATGATGATGGAGGAGATTGTTGTTATGGGGGGAGGAGTGGGGGGAGGAGGGTGGGGATATATGGGGACCTCATATTTTCTGAATGTAATAAATAAATAAATAAATAATATAATACTCAGGGTAAGTTTAACAAAACATGCTTAAGACACCTCAATGAAAATTGCATTGCTGAGAGAGGTGAATGAAGATCTAAATAAAGAGAGAGATGTTCTATGTTGATGAATTGGACAGACCAAAAAAGACTTGGTAATGCTAAGATGTCTGATCGTCTAAGCTTGAGGATGTCTTAATGATTTTCTCCTCTCTCTTTTCTCTGTTCTTCCTACTTATGGGCAAATGTATAACCTCCTAGAATAATCCTCTAGTTTTCTTTTCTCTCTCTTATTTTTTAATTATTTTTTCTCTCCTTGTTTTTTGGTTATCCATTTTGTAGAGATTATTTTTATTGTATCTTTCAACCCCTCTATTGAATTTTTTACAACATATAATGACTATACTTTTAAGTACAAAAACTTTCCCCTTTTCTTTACTTAAAAGTAGAAACCCGCTATTTCATAGTTCCAATATTTTTTCTTATCTTTCTGAGAACATTATGTATTTTTTAGTTCTTTTTCCCACTGTTTTCTGCATTGTTTCTGTTTCACTCATGTTTATTTTTTGCATTCATCTTTGGCTCTAACATTCAGAAGTTTTCCTCAAGTGTGAACTCACCTTTGCCTGCCTCTGATTGAAATGAGGCTCTAAAAAGCTGCTGGTGGGAAGCGGACTTGGCCCAGTGGTTAGGGCATCTGTCTACCACATGGGAGGTCCGCGGTTCAAACTTGGGGTCTCCTTGACCCGTGTGGAGCTGGCCCATGCGCACTGCTGATGCGCGCAAGGAGTTCCTTGCCACACAGGGGGTGCCCCTGCGTAGGGGAGCCCCACGCGCAAGGAGTGCGCCCCGTAAGGAGAGCCACCCAGCGCGTAAGAAAGTGCAGCCTGCCCAAGAATGGCGCCACACACACGGAGAGCTGATGCAGCAAGATTATGCAACAAAAAGAGACACAGATTCCTATGCTGCTGACAACAACAGAAGCAGACAAAGAAGAACACGCAGCAAATAGACACAGAGAACAGACAACTGGGGCGGGCAGGGAAGGGGAGAGAATCAAATAAAAATAAATTAAAAAGCTGCTGGAGGGGAGTAGGTGTAGCTTAGTGGTTGAGCACCTGCTTCCCACATACAAGATCCTGGGTTCAGTCCCTGAGGTGGATGGATGGATGTGGATGGATAGATAAGATAGATGATAGACAGGCAGACAGATTGATGGATAGGTAGATGATGGATAAAGAGATCTAGATAGATGTCCAATAGATAGATTAGATAGGAGGATGGTTAGACAGATAAATGACAGACAGACAGACAGACAAATAGATGATAAGCAACAGCTGCCAGGAAGCTCCGTGTGCATGGATGGGAGTTACTTACTGTCTCAGTATGCCACAGGGCTGCAGATTCAAAGTACCAGAAATGGATTGGCTGTATAATAGGGGTTTGTTTGGAATAAAAGCTTACAGCTCTGAGACCATGACGTGTCCACATCAAGGCGGCCTCTGAGCTGCTTCCTTGCCAGCCCACTGCTGGTGGTCCTGGCATCCTGCCCCGTGGCACTCAGGCACAGGCACGTGGCTCGTCTCCTCTTGAGCTGCTCGGTGGGCCCAGCCCCTCGGGGCTGCTTCCATGCCCCTGTGCTTCAGGTTCCAGCCGCCGGGACTCTCAGCCTCTCGGGGCTTCTGTTTCCCTGCAGTCCTTTCCCTCACGTGGCAGGCACCGTATGGCACCTTCCTTTCTCTCTGTCTCTCTGTGTCTCTGTGTATATCAGACCCGGCAAGAGGGCGGAGACTCAACCGGGGTCGCCCCTCTCGACCAACCAAAAGCAATCTACTCGAGTGATCTAAAGTGAATCTGATCAAAGGGTACCACACTCACAGGGGCTGATTAGTTTAAGAGCATCATCTTTTTGGGGGAGTCACCAAAGTCAATCTGTCACACCCACCGTGTGGCTACTTAGGCTGAAAGTCAGCCCCCAGGGTCAGCCTGCAGAGGGCTGCTCGGCTTCCCCAGGCAAGCATCCTTCCAAGGCACCTCTTGGGGCGGCGGGGCGAGAGTGGGGGGTGTCTGGGTACAGGTTTTCTGAAAGCTTGAGAGAAAAGGGATGAGGCACACGCTGTGTGCAGGCTCTGAGTTATTTTCCTTGTTTCCAATGTGGCTCCTCACCCACCATCTTCTGTGCCTGCCCCTGCCCAGAGCCTCTCGAGTCCAGTTTCCCATCTTTCCTTCAGTGCACCAGGTGGGGACCCCTTACACGGACACTGAGACGCCCCAGGGGCCGCCGGCTGACACGGAGTCCTCTGGCAGGACTCGTGGTCCAGACTCCTCTCCTTCACCGTTTCCTTCTCAAGTTTCCAGATGTCTCTCATCTGATGCTGTCTTTTTTCCTATTCTCTCTTACTTTGTGGCTTTATATCTTCTTTTTGCACTTACTTTCATTTCAATGTTTTGGGAGAGAACAAAAATAAAAATGTGCATCTCAACCATCACATTTCACCAAAATCTTCCAGGCACCAGCTTTTGAGATGTAATGATAGACCTCAAAAGCATGCGTCTCCCTCTGAACAGTATTCTTAAAACCGGGTAAAATGGGAAATGGATGTTTCCACAATATAATTTTTAAAAGCAAACAAAACCTAAAGAAAGCACTGGTCGGAATTCAGGAGACCCGGGCTCCAGGCTTTGCCTGTGTTAGGTGATGTGCAGCCACGTGAACTCCATCGAGTAACAATTTTCAACTGGAAAACAGAGGTGACTTTTCCTGGCTCGCACCCGCCTACCCACACAGCCAGGCTTTCGAGGGAAAGGAGGCACGCTACGGGGGAAGGAACCAGGAAGGGAGGCCGGAGGCCACGAAGCTGGGTTTTGTTTTTCTAGCTACTCCACACAGCACAGGGTAGAATGAACTAAGGTGTTTATGGAAGCACTTCGGAAGTGCCAGGCACTTGGCTAAGCGGCACGTCTTCCTCTTCTTCCAGGTCCACAGGCCCGCCCTTGCCCGACAACTCACCTTCACCTCCTTCTCGATGTAGTCGTTGAGCAGCACGTCCGGCTCGACGCGGTCGGGCAAGGCCAGCACCACCGTGTGCAGGGGGCGCCGCTCCGTCACCTTCTCGTGGGCTTTCTTGTCTCGACTTTTCTCGCCTTTGAGGAACACACGTTTAAAGGGCGACACGATTCCAGGCTGCGGGCAAAATGGCAAGGGTTGGCTCTCACTACTGGCGCGTGCTGTGCTGTGTGCGAGACCCCTGCCCCGGTGTCCCCCATCGAGGAGGGGCTGGCAACCGCTGGGCTGCGGAGGAGTGTGGAGAACACACAGGCAGCGTAGGACCTGGTCCTGGTCCCTCACCTGTTCCCACAAAGCGAAGACTTCCCGGTAGTGAAGAAGTGAGAAAGTGTAAGGGGAAGTGAGAAAGTGTGAGAGGAAGTGAGAAATGTGACAGGAAGAAATGTGACAGAAGTGAGACACTGTGACAGGAATGAGAAAGTGTGAGAGGAAGTGAGAAATTCTGCCAGGAAGTAAGACACTGTGACAGGAATGAGAACGTGTGAGAGGAAGTGAGAAGGTGTGAAAGCAGCCAACTCTTCCCTCAGGTGTGTTCACACCAGAATGTCAGGTGTAACCTGGTCAGCAGGCCTGCTAAGGAGAGCCCTGAGTCCCCCACAGAAATGACCAGCCGCTCGGCATCTGGACAGGAGCTCCCATGGCCAGTGCTATGATCGGAAGTAAATCTAGAGAGAGAGAGAATGAATATAAATCTAGTCATGAATTCCGAGGCAAATGTCTGACACTTCCGGTTCGATAACTCTCCAGACAAAATATCAAGGCCAAAGAGAAACTCCTGCCATTTGAAGACTCAAACCATTAGCATCTGCTGTCACCTGACGGGCAGATGTTCTAACAAGTGACACCTGCATGCAAGAAATGCAGAGCCACTCCCTCTCCTCCTGTTCCCAGGGCCACGGAGAAGACAAGAGCTGCTGTTACCTGGGGGCTGGGAACGTCACCAGACCCCCAGCTGCAGAAGTCCAAAGCTGTTACCTCACGGAAGGGGAGCCACTCTTCCGCACGGCCGCTCTGGAGCTGGGGAGGCCGGGGGAGGGGCGGCTGCCTTGCACCCAGCAGCGACGGGACCCGGGCCCGGCCCGGCAGGCTCGGCTCAGACCCCCGCCCAGCGCCCAACAGGTGTCAAACAGCTGAGCAAATGAGACTGTCCCTAACAAATCACCAGAACTGACCAGCGTTCTCAGCTCAGTGTCCCTGTGCAGGGGAACTTCAGCCCTAGGCCGGCCTGACGCAAGTACAGGCGGAGAGCCTACGGGGCCTCAAGCTCTCCTGCCAAAGCCACCGCTTCTCAGCCAAGGCCCGGGCGGTAGGAGGAACTGCTGGTGACAGCGGGCCAAGCTTTGCTCCCGGCAGATGCTGATGGCCTCCCCTCTCCTCCCCGTCACCCCTCAGCCTCCCCCCTGCCTCTGTCACCCCAATGGCCTCCCCTCCCCTCTCCTCCCTGTCACCCCTCAGCCTCCTCCTGCCTCCCCGTCACCCCACAGCCTCCCCTCTCCTCCCCGTCACCCCACAGCCTCCCTTCTCCTCCCCGTCACCCCACAGCCTCCCCCTGCCTCCCCATCACCCCACAGCCTCCCCCCTGCCTCTGTCACCCCAATGGCCTCCCCTCCACTCTCCTCCCCGTTACCCCTCAGCCTCCCCCCGCCTCCCCTCAGCCCACAGCCTCCCCCCTGCCTCCCCATCACCCCACAGCCTCCCCCCTGCCTCCCCATCATCCCACAGCCTCCCCTCTCCTCCCCGTCACCCCTCAGCCTCCCCCCTGCCTCCCAGTCACCCCACAGCCTCCCCCTGCCTCCCCTCAGCCCCAGTACCCTGGAACCCCCCGTCATTCCAACGGCCTCCCCTCAGGCTCACCGTCACTCTGACAGCACGCCCATCACCCCTTAGCCTCCACTGCCCTGAGTCATACCTCCCTTTGCACTGGTGCCCTCTCCACCAACCAACACACTTAATTTGCAAGTATTCAGGGGAAAATAGGCAAATAAATAAAGCCCACCCCAAATAAAGCAATACCTCAGAAAGTAAAACCCCAATATTTTCCCTGTTTTTTGTTTGTTGAGGAACCAGGACCAGAGATTGAACCCCAAACCTTGTTTGTGAGAAGCCAGAGCTCAACCACTGAGCTACATCAGTTTTCCTGAGTAGCTTTTTTTTATTTGTTTTGCTTGTAGTCTGTCTTTTTTTTTCCCCAGGAGGCACCAGGAACCAAACCCGGGACCTTCCGTGTGGGAGGCGGGCGCTCAACCACTTGAGCCACATCAGTGCCCCCACTATTTTTCTTGACCAAGCTGCCCCCTCCCAGCCTGAGGCTGGGCTGCCCACCCTGCTCCTCAGCTTCACACGTTACCTCTAAACCCCAGCCCTTGCGTTCCACTGATGCGACAAAGCATGCCCAGTCCGGAGGCTCATTCCACAAAACCACGGAGGAGAAGCACTCTTCCGAGCACCTTGGCTGGGCCACCGCCCGCCTGGGTCCTCTGCTTGGCTCTGGCTCCCACGCTCCCGGAGCCTCTGCGCCTCCTCTGCAGGTTTCCACCTTCAGTCCCTCAAGGCTCTGGAGACAAATCTTCCTCGAATGACCTGGGCACCCCCACTTGCTAATAAGCAAACTGGTTAACCTCGCCAGGTACTCCTCGTCCAAAAAGTATCGTCCATAACGGTACCTTGTCGGTGAAGTATCTGTGCACCCCCTAGAGCACCTTGTGAGCAAGCAGGTATCTGCCAGGAGCTCTTCCTAATGACTGTCACTCTTCTTAAGTTATGAATTTTACTGCTGTCTATAACAGAAGACACCAGTCTCAGGATCTGACCTGGCCTCCCTCGTCTACACCCAGCCCCGCAGATGGCCACACACCTGCACAGAGTGCGCCCCTCGGGCCCCCAGGACTGCTGTGAGCCAGCCACCCGCAGAACCCACCGGCGTGTCCCTCCCTGGGCTCCCACAGTGGATCTGCCCCTGGACCTGCAGTGCACGCCGCCCCTCCCTTCCCCTCACCACACCCGGGCCAGCCCCCCACGCGCCCTGCTGAGGTGTCATCTGTTGACGCAGAGTTTTGTTTACTGGTCTCTCCACTTCCGTTTATACTTGAAAGTTCCCACAATACTAAATTTTTAAAAAGGGTAAATGCAGTTCCCGCCTCCAGCTGCTTGCACGTGAGCTGAGGCGATACAAGATGACCTCCGGGGAAACAGACTTTGGCCCAGTGGTTAGGGCGTCCGTCTACCATATGGGAGGTCCGCGGTTCAAACCCCGGGCCTCCTTGACCCGTGTGGAGCTGGCCATGCGCAGTGCTGATGCGCGCAAGGAGTGCCGTGCCACACAGGGGTGTCCCCCACGTGGGGGAGCCCCACGCGCAAGGAGTGCGCCCGTGAGGAAAGCCGCCCGGCGTGAAATGAAAGAGCAGCCTGCCCAGGAATGGCGCCGCCCACACTTCCCGTGCCGCTGACGACAACAGAAGCGGACAAAGAAACAAGACGCAGCAAATAGACACCAAGAACAGACAACCAGGGGAGGGGGGGAAATTAAATAAATAAATAAATAAATAAATAAATAAATAAATAAATAAATAAATAAATAAATAAAAGATGACCTCCGACAAGTTCATCGGTCTCACTGTAGGAAAGGGTTGACCCGGTCCCAGCTACCACCCGCAGACCACCCGTGGGACCTCTGCCCTTGAGCCCCCGAGTGCAGACAGGTGGTACTGCAGGTGAAGCCCCAGAGGGGACAGCGTGCGGACCTGTTGGCTGGCGCGGGGGCGTGGCAAGGGGAATGGTGGGAAACCAGTGACCACAGGCGACGCTGATGACAAACCTTAGGCTGAAAGTGTACAAGGTCCCAGGGTGGGGGGGGGACAAGCCAGGGGAGGGCCGAGGGCAGGGCAGAGGAGGGAGGGGGGGGCAGGGGAGGCCAGGGCAGGGCAGAGGAGGGGGGAAGGGGAGGGCCGAGGGCGGGGGGGGGGAAGGGGAGCAGGGGAGCCAGGGCAGGGCAGAGAAGGGGGGGAGGGGAGGGCAGGGGAGGACAAGGCAGGGGAGGGCAGGGGAGAGGAGGGCGGGGGAGGGCAGAGGAGGGAGGGCAGAGGAGGGTATGGGAGGCCAGGGGAGGGCAGGGCAGGGGAGGGCCGAGGGCAGGGCAGGAGAGGCCAGCGGAGGGCACAGCAGGGGAGGGAGGGCAGGGGAGGCCAGAGGAGGCCAGCGGAGGGCAAGGCAGAGGAGGGTAGGGGAGGCCAGGAGAGGCCAGGGGAGGCCAGGGGAGGCAGGGGAGGGCCGAGGGCAGGGCAAGAGAGGCCAGTGGAGGGCACAGCAGGGGAGGGAGGGTAGGGGAGGCCAGAGGAGGCCAGCGGAGGGCAAGGCAGAGGATAGGGGAGGCCAGGGGAGGGCAGGGGAGGTCCAGGTAGGGGAGGGCACGGCAGGGGAGGGCCAAGGAGGGCAAGGGAGGGCAGGACAGGGCAGGGCAGGGCAGAGGAGGGAGGGGAGGGCAGGGGAGGGCAGGGAAGGTCCAGGTAGAGGAGGGCAGGGCAGGGCAGGGCAGGGAGGGCCCTCACGTCGATAATGTAAAACTGCTTTCTCAGACCAGCTGTGCCTGACCGCCGGCTCCTCTCTGGCCGGAGCCCCCGCGCGAAATCCCTCTTGCTCCCCGGTGTTACGTGGGCACAGGGGCGTCACCGTTCCTCTCAGATGTGGGCGCTGGACCCAAGGCTGCAGAGGTGCCAGGGCCCGCAGCGTGGCCCTGTCTGCAGGCCGCTGGCCGCCTCCTCAGGCGCGGCAGGCTCTGGAGGCTCCCCCGCTGCGCTGCACAGGCCCGCACCAGCCACAGATCCTCTAGCCACGCACTCGCGGCACTGAGGGGAACCCGCGGGGCAGGCCCGGGCGCCCGCTCGTCCTGGGCGGCTTCTTGGCGATCCTGGTTCCCACTCCACGCACGGGAGTGCCAGGAAATGAGCTCCCCCACGAGAAGGCCGCGCCCACCCAGCAGCCGCAGACCTCACGCCGCCGGGCACCGCGTCCCGGGGTGGCGGGGCCCGTCAAAGCCTCGGGATGGGACCTTCCTTGGAAGCAGGGTCTCAGGTGCGGCTGGGTCAGTGAAGACGGGGTTGGGGAGGGCCCCGCGTCCAACAGGCGGGGGGTCCTTCCGAGAAGGGGCGCAGGGAGACACAGGGAGCAGGCTCGTGGCAGCGGAGGCCCAGGCGGGAGGGCAGCAGGAGCCGGGCTGGGACGGGGCCTGCCCAGGGCCCAGCGGGAGCCCACCCTGCCGAGGACTCCGGGGGTGGGGGCTCCCCCGCCGCGAGGGTAAGCGTCTGTTTGTGGTGCTGTGACGGCAGCCCCTGTTGACTTAACGTGGGGAGACCCGGGGCTCACGCCCTGCACCCCGCGAGCCCCGCAGCAGGCAGGGGTGGCCGTGGTGGCACGCCCGTGGACAGGAAGCCGCCGGCCCACCTGGCAGAGGCTCAGCTCTGCCTCTGCTGAGCCCAGGTCTACCTTCTTCTGCCTCGAGAACGGACGTAAGCTTCTGTCCCTGCGTAACCCCAGCTCCGGGCCTAGCGGAGCAGCCAGCGCTGGCCCGTGAGAGCTTCGCACCACGGCAGCAGCCCGGGGTCTGTTCAGTGCCCATTGTGTGCCCCCCTCAGACAATTCTGGCCAGAATGGATGGACAGGAATGAAATCCACGATGGCCACGGGAGGATGGCAGCGTGCCTCGATGCGCCTGGGAGCGCAAATGCCCCGTTTTCTTCAAGCACAAGGGCCACGAAGACCAGTGACAAAAGGGACCCCACGCCCAGGCTCAGTACCGCTTTCTGGACCCTCTCCGGCGTTTTCTACGGTTGCCTGTTGGACCCCCAGCAGCCAAAACGGTGAAGCAGATCAGAAGCAGGAAGATTCCAGCGGTGCTGGAGATAAACTTGCAGAAGTCAATTTCTTAGCTCTGTGGGGGACGGCCTTGCAACACGACCCAGCCTTCCTCTCTTGCCCTCTCTGCAAAATATGACGAGGTGGTGCTCCTTGGAGATGTGGCTGTCTGGCAGGATGGGGCTAAAACGCCTGCCAGTGCTTCGTTTTACAAAAAGGCGCAGAAGGCTCTCTCTGCCTGGAGGAGCCTCCACCAAATCTCGAGGTGTATTTCCACCTTTCTTTCCCATTTCTCAGCAAGCTCTGTTCTTTCCCCCATTTCCCAAATAAATTCTTTTCACTGGCCTACCTAAACTGGAGTGTTCATAAATTATTTTA
Organism: Dasypus novemcinctus; assembly: GCF_030445035.2. NCBI lineage: Eukaryota > Metazoa > Chordata > Mammalia > Cingulata > Dasypodidae > Dasypus > Dasypus novemcinctus. Next base: position 11,030,129 of record NC_080677.1, read on the forward strand.
TGCATCATAGCCAAGAACCTAGAGGAATCAAACGCTTTCCAACTTCACTTGACAAGCCACTGCCAGGAGAAACACGAGTAAGTGGTGCTCCCGGAACCCTGCGGGAAACTGGGCTTCTCTAGACCCCTTAGCTCTGTATCTAGCAGCCGCCCAGATTCCTGGACATTCCTGGACAAACGAAGCTGGAGGGTCCTGCACAAAGATTCCGCCATGGACAGACACTGGGAGCTCTGTGTCCAGGTCATAAGGCTGTGGCCCCATTCCCATCGACTGAGCAAGCCGCAGAGGACAGCGTATATCCCCCAAGAATGAGCGGTATCACAGTGGGAATGGAGCAGGTAAGGACCCTCATCCCTTCGGGGCCATCGAACCCCCCTGTATTCCAAGAAAACCCTGCCTCCTAGCCTATCACCCCCCAGTCACACACAAGAAGAACTCACTTTTTACAGCCCTTTATTGACCCAAGGCTGTACTCTGGGCCCTAACCCTCCCCGTGAGCTAACGTTTCCCTGCCTACTGGTGTACTGTGCCAATAAATTCACTCCTGCACCTTCCACAAGTAGGCAGAAGTCTCTCTCCAGACCCCCTCCATTGGGAGAGTGTACCAATAAACTTCCTGCCTGTAAAAAAAGAAAAGGAAAGAAAAGGCAGAGAAGGAACAACCAGCAAGATAGCAGCAGAGTAAGGCACTCCTGGAGTCAGCTCATGCCACAGGCAGTTAGTAATCACCCCGAGCTCTCTAAAGCACCTGTCTGGGGGCTCCAGGAGACCAGAAGAGCCTCCTGCAACATCCTCGAAGGAATAGAAGGAGGAGATGCCCATCTGCAGAGAAGACCTGTAAGTAGAGACTCCATGCCCATCCTCCACTGGAGGCACAAGCCACCTCAGGAGCTGTTCTGCAGCTGGAATTGAAAGCTCCACTTCCCAAAAACGGGGGAGGAAGAGATGGTTGGGTACAACTTCAGCTACTGATGAGTAGATTCGGTGGGCTAAAGTATAATCCTAAGAACAGCTGAAGTTTGAGCCTGTCCAAGACTGAAAGAGGCCGGGAGCAGCCATCTTCACTCCGCGCCTGGCATGAGGGGAAGCGGAGCGGACTGAGGATCCCAGTGCTGGTGGGGACCGGCTTCTTTCCATCCAGGTCATATTGCAGCTCTAGCCTAGGCCCCAGTGCCACCTCCAGCAGGGAGGAAGTGTGGGGACCTGCGCCAGCCTCTCCAGGAAATTACCAGCTAAGCCGCGAAGGCCGGTGATTGTCCTACTCTGGCGGCACAAGCCGCCCCAGGAGCTATTCTACGGCTGGAATTGGAAGCTCCATTTCCCAAAATCAGGAGAGGAGGAAAGAGTTGGCCAGCAATTTCAGCTACTGATTAGTAAATTTGGCTAGCTAGAGTATAACCCTAAGAACAGCTAAAGTTTGAACGTGTCCAAGTCGGAAAGAGGCTGGTGGCCACCATTTTGACTCCACCCCTAGCCTGAGGGGAAGCCCGGATGACCAAATATCACAGTGCTCTAGGAACCGGTCTCTTCCACCTAGATAGGCCTGCAGCCCTAGCCTAGGCTTCAGCCCCCCTCTGGCAGGGAGGAGGCTGGCAGGCCCTGCACCAGCCTATCCAGGTAACTGCAGGTACATTCACCTGGCACAGACTGAATAATCAGAAGTCTACCGGGGTAACTGCAGTCATCTTGGACCAGCACTGCATAGATTGCTGCCCACACCTGCAGCTCCGTCCCCACCCCAGGCAAGGGAGAAAGGGAGGTGAAGCTTCATCAGTCTCTCTGCTCAACGACAGTCCAGGCCTGCATGACTTAGATTATTCCACACAGCTGTGACTCTGTCCCTACCCCTGGCAAAGGAGAAAGTTGGGAGAAGCTTCATTGGTCCCTGGGGCAATGAGGGCAGTTTGAGCCTCCACAGCTCACAGCACCAACTACATTCTTGGTTCCTACTGCACAACCAGCAAGAGAGAAAGGACAAGAAAGCCCTAAATTAAAGAGTGAAGCTGCACCCAGAATAAGTACATGTAATAAGCCAGATGCCAAGACACCAACGAAAAATTACAATCCACACCAAGAAACAGGAAGATATGGCCCAGTTAAAGGAACAAGATAAGCCTCCAGATGACATGAAGGAGTTGAGACAACTAATCATAGATATTCAAACAAATCTCCTTAATGAATTCAATGAGATGGATAAAGAGATTAAGCATATTAAGAAGACATTGGAGGGAAGCGGATTTGGCCCAGTGGACAGGGAATCCGTCTACCACATGGGAGGTCTGCGGTTCAAACCCTGGGCCTCCTTGACCCGGGATTTGGCCTATGTGCAGTGCTAATGCATGTAAGGAGTGCCAGACCACGCAGGGGTGCCCCTCACGTAGGGGAGCCCAACGCACAAGGAGTGCACCCCGTAAGGAGAGCCACCCAGTGCGAAAGAAATTTCAGCCTGCCGTGGGATGGCAACGCACACATGGAGAGCTGACACAGCAAGATGACGTAACAAAAAAGAGACACAGATTCCCGTGCCACTGACAACAGAAGCAGACAAGGAACACACAGCAAATCGACACAGAGAACAGACAACCAAGCGGGGGCAGGGGAGGATGGGGACAGAAATAAATAAAATAAATATTAAAAAAAAAAAAAAGACATTGGATGAACACAAAGAAGAATTTGAAAGCATACATAGGAATGAAATGTGCAATGAATGAATAAAAAATACACTGGAATCATATAATAGCAGATTTTAGGAGGCAGAAGAAAGGATTGGTGAGCTTAAAGAAATGGCTTCTGAAAATGAACATACAAAAGAACAGATGAAGAATGGAAAAAACAGAAAAAGGTCTCAGGGAACTAAATGACAGCAAGAGATGTGCAAACATACATGTCATGGGTATCCCAGAAGGAGAAGAGAAGGGAAAAGGGGCAGAAGGAATATTTGAAGAAATAAGGGTAGAAAATTTGCCAACCGTATTGAAGGGTATAGACATCCTTGTCCAAGAAGCACAACTACTCCCATCTGAAAAAATCCGAATAGACCAACTCTGAGACACATACTCATCTGAATGTCAAATGCCAAAGACAAAGAGAGAATTCTGAGAACAGCAAGAGAAAAGCAATGCATAACATATAAGGGATACCCAATAAGATTAAGTGCTGATTTCTCACCAGAAACCATGGAGGCAAGAAGACAGTGGTCTTATATATTTAAGATACTACAAGAGTAAACCTTCCAGCAAGATTGTCTTTCAGAAATGAGGGCAAGATTAGAATATGCTAACTGTGGTTAGCAGTAATAATATAATATTCTTGCATCTATGCCAAAGATGTACTGTGTTGATAATGGGGCAGTATGGAGAATGTGTGCCAAATGCACACTATGGACATGGTAACAATTGGATGATATTATCTTATAACCTGCAACAAATGTTCCACCACAGTGTGGTGTGTTGATAGAGGGGTGTTGTTTGGGAATTCTGCACATCTGCATGACTGTTTTATAAGTTTACAACTTCTGTCATAAAAATATATTTAAAAAGTAATAATAGGATGGATTAGGAGGAAAACACACCAAATGTAAGATAAGGACTATAATTAGTAGTAAGATTTTGACAATATTCTTTCATAATTTGTAACAAATGTCTCATGACAATGCAAGGTGTTGGTGGAAGGTTGATGTTTGTGACCCCTGTATGGTTATGCATGTTTGTTTTGTAAGTTTACAACTTCTACTATACACTTATTGTTTATGTATGTTCATATATAAATGATATAAAGATAACAATAATAGGGTAGTTTTGGGGAAAAATACTTTGGTTTGTAGTAATATTTTGACAATGCTGTTTAATCATTAGTTAAAAATGTTAACAACAATGAAAGTTATTGGTGGGAGGGTGAGTTATGAGTGTCCTGTATGATGTTATATATGTTTGTTTTGTAAGTTCACAACTATTACCATACACTTATTGTTTATATATGTTTATGTATGAGTTATATACTTGAATAAATTTTTTTTAAAAGTTAAAAGGAATAATTTGTTCATTTCAGGAAAGGATGAAGGGAAATGGTTGAGTAACACTGTAAGGGAGCGGAGGTAGCTCAGTGGTTGAGTGCCTGCTTCCCACATACGAGGTCCCAGGTTCAATCCCTGATACCTCCTAAAAACAAATAAACAAACGAGAAAACCAGCTCTCCCTGGAGAGCACCTGCTTCCCATGTGTGAGGCCCTGGGCTCACAATCCCCAGTCCCTAAACACACACACACACACACAGACTGCTTTTGCTTTTGGATTTCAACCAAGAGAAGTCAAGCAGAAGGCCTTATAAATCCTTGCCAGCTGTGGTATCATTTAACATGTGTCACCACCCCTGAACTTCCTGTAAACTCATAGTGAAACCTCAAGGATTTAATTCAAGCATGGTTTTTTCACAGAACTCTCCCTGGTCACCTCCTTTTAGGGATGTCATCTGCCTGCCTGGATCCTTCGCTCCGCCCCTGGACAGGCTCGAACCCTGCCGTGGCTTCAGGCAGGTGGACCTTCTCCACCCTCGCCCCTCCCCTCTGCCAGTTGTGGGCTGCCCCTGGAGAGCGGCACCCCTGTTTCTGAAATCCTGGCATGTCTGCTACATAGTCGCATTTACCCTAATTGAGCAGGAAATGGGGTTTCCAGAAACACAATCCCGATTAACCGTGCTGCTTGTGGGGGACAGAGGCCCACTTCCACAGCCCAGTCTGAGCGCTTAATTCAGGCAGCAGGGGGGTTCAGCACCCCTGACGGCTGCTGTGCCTTAGTCAGCCTGGAACAGCGAGTTGAGCCCAGGAAAGGCAGGCCCAAGCAGCGGCTTTTTTTAACTAACAGCTACTGAACAATATGTGCCAGGGACTGTTCTAAGTTCTATCCCCACATTAATTCTAATCCTCCAACAACCCAAAGAGGTGGGTACCAAGGTGACATGTGAGGCCGAGTAGGGATCTGGTCCAGAGCCGTGCCCTTGACCACTGTACCGCCCTGCCGCCCACACCACAGAGGGGCTAGGGTCAGGGACTGGGGGCTGGGGGCTGGGGGCTGGGGGCTGGGGACTGGGGACCGGGAGCTGGGGGCCAGGGCTGGGGCTGAGGGCTTCGAGCTGAGGGCTGGAGGCTGGGGGCCAGGGATCGGGGGCCGGGGGTCGGGGGCTGAGAGTCGGGGGCCAGGGGCTGGGGGTTGGGGGCCGGGGGCTGAGAGTCGGGGGCCGGGGGCTGGGGGTTGGGGGCTGGGAGCTGGGGGCTGGGGGCTGGGGCTGGGGAGGGTACTGAGGGCTAGGGGCTGGTAGCTGGGGGCTAGGGGTTGGGGGCCAGGGGCTGGGGGTCGGGGGCTGAGGGCCGGGGGCTGGAGGCTGGATGCCAGGGGTCAGGGGTCAGGGGTCAGGGGCTGAAGGTCGGGGGCTGGGGGCTGGGGGTCAGGGGCTGGGGGCTGGGGGCTGGGGACTGGAGGCCGGGGGCTGGGGGCTGGGGGCTGGGGGCCAGGGCTGGGGGGGTGGTGCTGAGGGCCAGGGGCTGGTGGCCGGGACCTAGGGGCCGAGGGCTGGGGACTGGGGGTCGGGGGCCAGGGGATGGGGGCCAGGGCTGGGGGCCAGGGGCTAGGGGCCAGGGGCTGGGGGCTGGGGCCAGAGCTGGCCCAATCTGCCCAGACTCCCCTCACTGAGCAGGGCTAAGGGCAGCTGATTCTCCCCAGCTGGGCCTCATGAGTTTTTTCCAATTACAGATCAGCACTCTGGTCAGAGACAGATGGTGGAGCACAAGACTTACCTATTTAAGATACAGAAGGCTATAAACAGCGTGCCATTTTTAAAAAATTAAAACAGGCCAGGTTATTTTTATCATAGAAGGAGATCAGGAGCCTTAGAGGATTGGTCCCCTGGGAGAACCATCACGGGAGAGTCCAGGCATCAGCTAAAGCTGCTGAGAGCTGGGAAGGCCGCTGGAAGTGCTGGCACACCGTTCTCACAGCGCCTGCTAAACCTCCAGGCCGGCGGTGGGTACCTGGATACCAGACGCGGGGCAGTTCATGGTGGCTACAACCAGTGATGGGCAACTCCCAGTTTAGCTCTGAGTGGCGTTTTTGGTTGAACCAATAGTGTCCAAGGAAATTCAAAAGGGAGCCACTTACCTGGCTTTTTTTTTGTTTTAACAAACATCTTATTTTAGAATAGTTTTAGGTTTACAGAAAAGTAGCAGAGCATTCCCACAGATCCCGCATCCAATCTTCTCTGTTATTAACACCTTTCATCAGAATGGCAAATTTGTCTCCAACGTTGATGCACTGGTGCATTCTTATTAACTAAAGCCTGTACTTTCTTCAGTCTTTCTTAGCTTTCACCAGATGTCCTTTATCTGTCCCAGGACCCCACCCAGGACGCCATAGTACATGCAGTTGTCATATCTCCTGAGGTTCTTCTTGGCTGTGACAGTTTCTCAGCCTTGCCTTGTTTTGGTTTGGTTTTTTAAAGATTTATTTTTTATTTATTTCTACCCACACCTTGTTTGCATTGCTGTCTGCTCTCTGTGTCTGTTCATTGTCTCTGTCTGCTTGTCTTCTTTTTAGGAGGCACAGGAAACCGAACCCAGGACCACCCTTGTGGGAGGGAGGCACCCAATTGCTTGAGCCATCTCTGCTCCCTGCTTGTTGCATCTCTCATTTTGTCTCCTCCTTGTGTCTCCTCATTGCATCATCTTGTAGCACCAGCCCATCGCATCAGCTTGCTGTCTTGCTTGTCTTCTTTAGGAGGTATTGGGAACTAAACCTGGGTTCTCCAATGTGGTAGGCAGGCACCCAACTGCTTGAACCACATCTACTTCCCCCTGTCTTGTTTTTTGATGACCTGGACAGTTCTGAAGAGTGCGGTCGGGAAGTCAGAATGTCTTTCAGTCTGGGTTTTACAGTTCAGCAGGAGTTACTATGTTTTGGGAGGAAGACCACAAAGTGCGTTTCCTCACACCCTCTCAAGGGCACGGCTATTAACATTACACAGCTTTTCCACGAAGAGTTTGTACACATAAACTGAATTCCTCTGAGTCAAGGACTTAAAAGATGTTTTTTTCGATGAAAGAAGGGAGAGAATGCCAATTCGTGATCAGAGTCAAAACCGGATTCAACGGTTATGAATTCACTGTCCTCATTTTTAGGACATGTTTGAGGAAGGATTTTGGGTGACACATCATGATGTTTGCAATTTACCTCAAATGGCTCAGCAAAAAGAGAGAAAGAGAAGGGGTATGTATCACGTCTCAACTTGTCTCTAAATTTGAAATGTTCCATAATGAACAACTTAGAAAATTCATTCGGCACTGACCGTTGTGAGAACGGTGCTCTCACAAGCACGGGCTTGATGAAGACGTGCTGAGTAAGGGGGAGGGTTAGCCTGTGACGGCGACGCCGTTTATTCAACTTACCCTTGGAAAACAGGAAAAGAGGCGAGGGAGCCCCTCTGTCCTCCCCCTCCCATGCAGCTGACCCGCCTGGGTGGTAGCACAGCTATAATATACCGCGGTTAAAAAGAGAAATATTATGTCGTAGCTATGTTACCACACACAGAAAAAAGAACAAAGGACTTCCCATTCCACGGAAACCTATTCAACCCTTCTGAAATCTCAGCAGTTCTACTAGAATGGTTACGTCCTGTTTGCTAATTATATACTAAATCCCTTCAGGGCAGACCCTACACCCCACCACTTGAACTTTCTCACAATCGAGGTGCCCAGTAAGTATGATTTGTTTGGCTCCAGTTCTGCCTCTTATTGCCATATGACCTTAGGAAAGTCAGTGTGCACAGTAAGTTTCCTTCCCGCTGTCCTCTAAAATGCCAAGGACGCCTTAGAACTTCCTGTATCACTGCATTATAAACAAGCAAAACGTCAACAAACCCTGCCCGAGTCTCTGACGGCCCTTGAGCCACACACGTGGTAAACTCCAAGCACTTCAGCTAAGAACGAAAAAATAACCCGAGATGAAAGCTGCTGCCCCAAAGACAGGAGCTTTCAGTTCAGTTTGACTCTAACCAAGTTAACTGTCTAACAAAAAAAAAAAAAAAAAAAAAAAAAAAATCAACACCCTTCAGAGAAATTACAGATACTGGCATCTCCAAAATAAGCATTCAAAATCTTCAGGCTAAAACACAAAATTGCTGAACAAAAGAAACAAGGTCAACCTAAAATAACCGAGATGTTAGAATCAGCAGACAAGGATTTTTAAAGCAGCAGATATAACTACGCCCAGTTAAAGTAAAGTATGCTCACAATGAATGAAAATTTAACAGTTTTACCAGATAGGCTTAACAACAGAATCAACAATCAGTGAACTTGAAGAGTTCCACTATGAAATCCACAGAAGAGAGCAAAAAAAATTGAAGAAAGTTAACAAAGCCTGGGAGAGCCACAACGACAGGTCTAACAGGTGTACCTGAACTCCCAGAGAGAGGAGAAAGAATGAGTTGGAAACAAAATTTTTTACAATAATGTCCTGATGTTTCCCAAGTTTAACAACAGACATAAATTTATAGATTTGAGGAGCACCACAAACTCCAGGCAGGTCGGGCATGCAGGAAAACACGCCCATGCACATTATACCAAATTACTAAATATGAAAAAGAGAGAAAAAGTCAACAACAAAGAGACAACCCAGTTTTAAAAAGGGGAAAGGACTTGAATAGGCAATTCTCCAAAGAAGATATACAAATAGGACAATAAGCACAGGAAAAGATGTTCAACATTACCGGTCATCAGAGAAATGCAAATTAATAAAATTGATCTGTATCAATAAAACTGACTTGTTTAAAAAATAAAAATAAATAATAAAAATAAAAATTAATAATTTTTTAAAACTTCATTGAGATAGTGCTTCACACCCACTAGGATGGCTATTATAAAAACAAATTAGGGAAGTGGACTTGGCCCAGTGGTTAAGGCGTCCCAGTGATTAGGGCGTCCGTCTACCACATGGGAGGTACACGGTTCAAACCCCGGGCCTCCTTGACCCGTGTGGAGCTGGCTCATGCGCAGCGCTGATGCGCACAAGGAGTGCTGTGCCACGCAGGAGTGTCCCCCACGTAGGGGAGCCCCACGCACAAGGAGTGCACCCTATAAGGAGAGCCGCCCAGCGCGAAACAAAGTGCAGCCTGCCCAAGAATGATGCCGCACACATGGAGAGCTGACACAGCAAGATCACACAACAAAAGGAAACACAGATTCCCGGTGCCACTGATAAGGATAGAAGCGGTCACAGAAGAACACACAGCGAATGGACACGGAGAGCAGACACCCGGGATGGGGGGGGGGGGAAGGGGGAGGAAGGGGAGAGAAATATATAAAAAATAAATCTTTAAAAATAAAATTAAAAAAAATAAAGTAACAAGTGTTGGCAAGGATGCGGAGAAACTGGAACCCTCATACATTACTGTGGCTGCTCGCCAGGAAGTTGAACACAGAATGACCACGTGACCTGGTAACCCATTTCTCGGTACAGAATCCAAAGTGGAAACAGAGACTTGAACAGACATTCACACACCAGAGTTCATTAACGCATTATTCACAACTGCCAATAGGTGGGAGCAACCCAAGTGTCTATCAACAGATAGATGAGCAAAATGTGGTATTTACACACAACAGAGTGTTATTCTGGATAAAAAGGAATGAAGTTCTGATGCATGGTACAACATGCATGAAGGTCAAAGACATCATGTTGACTGAAGGAGATGTTGCAGGATCTCACTTGCATAAATATCTAGAAAAGAGCAAATTCACAGAGACAGATAGTAGATTACAGGTTACCAGGAGTTACGGGGCAAGAAGGGGAGTTAACTGTTTAATGGGTAGTTTCTGTTTTGAGGTGATGAAAAGTTAGGGTAATAAATGTTGGTGATGTAGCACAACACTGTGAATGTAATTAATACATTGAACTGCAGGTTTGGAAGGGGTTAAAATGGGAAACTCTTGAGTTTGTATAAATGTTCTAATAAAAAGTTGAAAAAAGAAAGGTAGATGAAAGAAAAAAGGAAGGGAGGAGGATGGGAGGAAGCAATGGAGGAGAAAAGAGGAAGGAACAGCTGTGGTGGCAAAATGTGAAAAGCCAGTGGCTCTGGGTATCTGGGTGGGGAGTATAATGGAGTTCTCTGTATGGGGTATTATTTTTGCAACTGTCCCTTAAGTTTGAAATCATTTCAAACTTAAACGTTAAAAAAGAGAGAAAATCTTGATAGCAGCCAGGATAAAAACCACCAACACATTATATGCAGAGGGATAACAATTTGAATTTACACTGAATTCTCATGAGAAATTATAGAGGCACAGAAGAAGCTGCAACATCATTAGAGTGCTACAAGAAAACACCTGTCAACTCAGAATTCTAAATTCAGCGAAAATTCTACATATACAAATGACAATGAAATAGGATATAAGCAGATAAAAGGAAACTAAGAAAGTATGTTGCCAGGAGACTTACACTACAAGAAATATGAAAGGGTATTTTTCAGGCCGAAGGAAAAATTCCAGATGGAAACTCTGATATTCAGGAGGAAATAAATAGCATGAGAAGCAGTAAATGTAGCTGAACAAATGTAAAAGAATATTTTCCTCTTAATTACTTTAAAATTAAGAGGGATATACTATTTGAGGAATAGGTGGGAAAATGATGTCTAAAGATTAGGAAAAGTCTTTTATAAAAACAACATTCACAAGGACATTAATAAACCAGAAAAGAGCTAAAACAATTCCTTCCTAATATTTAATTACTAAAACATTGACGTGAAAGTGCTTTAAAGGAGCATGGAGGAAGCAGACATGGCTCAACTGATAAGAGCATCCACCTACCACATGAAGGGTCCAGAATTCTATCTCCAGGGCCTCCTGACCCGTGTGGAGCTGGCCCATGCAAGGTGCTGTCGCGTGCAAGGAGTGCCGTGCCACACAGGGGTGCCCCCATGTAGGGGTGCCCCACGTGCAAGAAGAGCACCCCGTGTGAAAAAAAGCACAGCCTGCCCAGGAGTGGTGCCGCACACTTAGAGCTGATGCAGCAAGATGGCGCAACAAAAAAAGAGAAGCAGTTTCCCAGTGCCACCAGATAATGCAAGCAGACACAGAAGAACACACAGCGAGTGGACACAGGGAGCACACAAGTGGGGGAGAGGGGAGAGAAGTAAATAAAATAAATCTTAAAAAAAAAAACAACTAAAAACAAAGGCACACAGAGCCGTACAACACAGGGCATCCAGTGATGGAAGATGGACTGTGGTTAACAGAACAAATATGAGAACATTCACCCCTGAACTATAACAATTGTATAATACTAACCGGGTGGGTTGGTGTGGGAAAATAATTGTGTTTGAACTTTGTATGACCTGTTCCTTATTGTAAATGTTACACCTACCTATTCTATTGTAGATGTTGCCAGTTGTTCCCTATCATTGTAGATGATGTTGCAGTTTTGACAGCAAACACCTGCTCTGTAGTTTCCAATAAATACAACGTGGAAACTAGGGTCAAGGTTCTCAGCTCCAGAAGCTGTGTGTCCCCTGGTCCCAGCTTTATTTCCCCTCTTATGTCTCTCTCCCTGTCATTTTATTTAGTGAAGTTCTGCGTTGCCTTCCCTTCGAGCAAACCTATTGCTGAGCTGTTTGCAGCAGGTTGGGGGAAAATATACCAAATGTAGGATATGGGCTATAGTTAGTAGTCATGTTTCCACAGTGCTCTTTCATAATTTGTAACAAATGTTTCAAAACAATGCATGGTGGGGGTGTACAGGAGCCCTGTGTAATGGCATGCATGTTTGTTTTGTAAGTTCACCACTTATTGTTTAAGGTTGTTCATGGATGAATGATGAACTTCAATTTTAAAAGTCATTGTTTTAAGAAGGTGTTTTTAAAGGAATTGAAAGGAATTTACAGCAGCTGAAAAATCCCATATGAACAGTGTTGGCAAAGTGACTTTCAGTGCCTTATCCGGCATACAAGAGTCCACACACATTTCACACTATACCACCTGGAGAGATTCTCTCTGAGGGTCACTTAGGACCTGTGTTGGGGGGACAGTCCCCTCCAACCAGGCAGAGGCTACACCGTGTTTGGTCCTCCATCAGTGGATCCAGCGTACAGACCGGAGAGCCTCACTCTGCCCTCGTGGAAATCAGCAGGACTCAACTCACCCTAGAATTATGTACTCCTCAACTTGTCTGGATCTGACCACACTCGGTCTGGTAGGGCTGACTTATTCCTGCTGACCCAAAAACTCCCTTTAGCCCTTTATGTGGGGAAGTTCACTAGGGACATGGCAGCTCCCGATCACTTCGGTGGAGGAAATAACAAGAGAGGACACTAAGACAACCTAGTGGACAGCTCCGGTGGGAGGCTGCTTCCAGGGGAAACGGGGCAGTGTCCGGGTCTTACCGGCCCTCTCATAAAGTACTATTTGCAACAAGGAAAAAGAAGAGCGGACAAGGAGGAATCCTCTTTCTTCCTTTTCCCTTCTAAGCGATGGTCTTGGTTTTCGGTTATCCCTAACTGTAAATTTTCTACTTACTCCAGCTAACTTGCTCATCAGGACACATCCCATGCTTATTCCAATTTTTAAGCCTTTATCAAGGCCTAATTAAAATCCCACCTCTTCTAATGAAGAGTGTATCAGCTGCAGCTCTCTAGGGAAACAGCTCTCTAGGGAAACCAGGAGGATGGAGACAGATACATAGTAGGTACATATACATATATGCGTGTGTATGCATATATATTGTAGTTGTGTCTATATGGATATATACGTACACACATTGTGTGTGTATGTGTAGAGAGATTTTTCATTTGTTTGTTTGTTTTTGAGGTACCGGGGCCAGGGATTGAACCTGGGACCTCGTATGTAAGAAGCTGGCACACAAACACGGAGCCACCTCGGCTTCCCTGAGTTGGTTTTTTCATTTGTTTGCTTTTGTTGTTTTTTTTTTTAGGAGGCACCGGGGATCAAACTGGGGACCTCCCATGTGAGAAGCAGGTGCTCAAGTGCTTGAGCCATATCCACTCTCCTAGAGAGGTTTATTTTAAGGAATTCACTTACACGGCGGCAAGTCCAAAATCCTTAGGGTGCATTGGAAGCTCAGACAGGATGACAGATAAAATTAACCATCACAAAGCCTATCCTATTTTCTCCAATACAGACTGACTTCTCCATTATAATAAAAGAGAATAAATGACGGTCATTTACACAATACAGCTTATTCAGTGTTCAATTACTACATTACATAATTTTCAAAAATTATCATGTATTTGATCTTCATAACAACAGCCCTATTCTTATACACTTCACAAACGAAAGAGATGAAGTACCTGCTGCATTTTCACACAGGTGCTTAGAAGTGGAATGAGAAACAGAATCCAGTCTTCATGAAAGAATTCCACTGAATGATAGTTTCAAATCTCTCTACCAGGCCTGTAAACTGCTCGAGAATAAGAGTTCTCCTTTTGGGAAGCGGACTTGGCCCAGTGGTTAGGGCATTCGCCTACCACATGGGAGGTCCACGGTTCAAATCCCGGGACTCCTTGACCCGTGTGGAGCTGGCCCCTGCGCAGTGCTGATGCGCGCAAGGAGTGCCCTGCCACGCAGGGGTGTCCCCCGCGTAGGGGGAGCCCCACGCACAAGGAGTGCGCCCCATAAGGAGAGCCACCCAGCGCGAAAGAAAGTGCATCCTGCCCAGGAATGGTGCCGCACACACGCAGAGCTGACACAACAAGATGACACAACAAAAAGAAACAAAGATTCCCATGCGGCTCACAACAACAGAAGCAGACAAAGAAGAACACAGAGCAAAACGGACACAGAGAACAGACAACTGGGGGGTGGGAAGGGGAGAGAAATAAATTTTTTTTAAAATTTAAAAAAAGAGTTCTCCTTTTGATCCATTACCGTCTGCTCTCTCCAACTGAAACTTGACTCCCTCTCCCACACATTGGCAAGCCAAGTATCTTGGCTATTAACTGAGTTCAAGCTCAAATTCATGTTCTCAATGGCCCCATTAACCAGGTTGAAATTTTTACTCCCTGAGGTTAATGGCATTGGTGACACCGTAGAGGACTTCATAACAGAAGAAACCAACAACACGTCTGTAGAAGATAACGACTGGGGAAAAAAAGGGGGGGGTAATTTTTAAAGATGGACCTCTTTTGCATCCTTTATTTAACATGGTTAAAAATAAATGGACTTTCCTTGTAATATAAAGGAAAATAAACGGAATATAAGTAATGTTATCACAAAAGTATCATATAATCAGTTTCACTTATTTATGAATGGATTGACCCACTTCGAATTTTCTTTAGGAAGTCAAATTGGACCAACCTCCCTTTCTGTACAAGTATTTGCTTAATATGTGTTCCTGTAATGCACTCATTTGTTTTTGGCAGAAATAGTACACACTTTGACATAAAACTATATCTTAAAGTTTTTGTATATTTCATTCAAAAAAAAAAGAATTCTCCTTTGTATTTCTTTTGCTTATAACCCTCCCTTCACCAAAGCACACAGTATAATTGAGAATATATAAGTATTCAATAAATTAACAAATACTTATTGAATTATAGTAGTTTCAGATGATATTTAAATTGCTAATCAAGACTTACATACAACAATGCAAATAACCTTATTTATAATATCTAAAAACTAGAAGCAATTCAAATACCCAATAAATCATAACATACATATGACAATAAATAAAATTGTGGAACTGGAAAAACACAGTAATTGAAATAAAAGGCTCAGTGAATGCACTTAGCAGCAGAATGGAGTACAGAGAGGAACGAATCAGTGATCTGGAAAAGAGAACAACAGAAATGACCAAATGTGATCATTCAAGAGAGAACAGATTGAAAAAACAAAATACACAGCTCATGGGACTGTAAGAAAAGGTCTAACATTTTGTGTTATTAGGGTCAAGGAAAAAAAAAGAAAAA